>NW_007731777.1:66740-68146 GCF_000696425.1 Galeopterus variegatus | reverse complement strand
CAAGGCAACAAGCACGAATTGAGGTAATCATTTTTATTAGCTGATTTTCTGTTTTAAACATATTAATACCACCCTTTTAAACTTAGGATCAAGAAATCTAAATTTCATGGGAAGTCATTGAGATTTACCCAAGTGAGAGTAGACGGTGAATTTAGTCTTAATTTAGTCTCAGGAGAAAACAAACTGGAATACTGGAAAAAAGCCACTCGCATGAAGGGGAAAAACTTTAAAATTTTATAACCCCAAATTTGAAAAATCCCCCCAAAAAAGTCATTCATAATCCTAGGAACTTAGAATGTTACTATTAACATTTTGGCATATNCCCAAAAAAGTCATTCATAATCCTAGGAACTTAGAATGTTACTATTAACATTTTGGCATATAGTCTTCCAGTTTTTCTCCCATGCTTATATATCTACTTATTTATGCTTTTTATATCTCATTTCTTGTACTTTTCTTTGTTTCTTCTTCCCTCCCTTCCTTCTCCCTTCCCCCTTCTTGTTTTCTTCTTCTTTCCCTCCTACCTTCTGTCCTTCTCTTTCTTCCTTTTTTCTTTTCTTTCTTTCCAAAATCAGTGTCAATTTGTTTATGATGGTTTATAACTGATTTATTGGTACCTTGTGCACATTGTTTTATGTCATTCTGTAACGTGATTTTGGTAATTAAAAAAATAAATTGCAACTGCAATACAACTCAGAAGTTTGAAAATATGAGGGTACTTCAGAAAGTTCATGGAAAAATAGAATTGAAAGAACAAATCTGGAACGAGTCTGATCTTTTTGAAATACTCTCATATAGATCAAAAGAAAATAGAGACACTCATATCTCACACACTAAAGGTAACTACTGCTGATATCATTCTCTATATCCTTTTAGTCATTTTTATAGTTATAGAGCTCTATACATGTACTTGTACTTCTAAATGAGATTAAAGCATATACACTTGTTCATTTATTTAGCAAATTCTCATTGAGTTTCTATTGTGCTAACATTATGGTTAAGAGTGTGGATTTGGGAGTAGATGGTCTGGATTCTAATCCCAGTTTTTCCATCTACTTAGTTTATGATTTTGCCCTAGCTGTTTAACCTCTCAGTTTCCTTATTTATAAAGTGAGATTAATTAATAGCACCTACATCTTAGGGTTATTGTGAGAATAGATGATAATCCATATAAAGCACTTAGAGTGCCTGGCATATAGTAACTACTAAATCAGTGATTTATTTCTTTATCATCATTATTATTTGCATTAGCATACAGAAGTGAAAAATCTTTATATTTTAGTAAAAATATAAAGACCGAAATGCTTTGCCTCCCACGGATTTGTCACCCCTTTTCCCCTGGGTAATGGAACTGCCAAAGATTACTCAAAGCCCATCTCTTCTGAGCAGTGAGAAGCCCTGAAAAG
>NW_007731777.1:61581-65316 GCF_000696425.1 Galeopterus variegatus | reverse complement strand
TAACCTGTCTGTCTTTGAGCCAGCAACCTTGCTGTGTTACAATTCTTTATCTTACAATAGACTATATAGCCCGAGGAAAATTTCCTGTCCTTTGCATGGTCAATATTTGAAACTGCAAGACTTTGGAAAACCAGGCCCTGTGAAGTACATTTGCTTTATGCATACTCCACACAGAAATATTTATATTTTAGTAGCAGAGAAGGATAATAAACAAATACATAAATTTAAAAAAAGTAGGGAGGAATATAGAGAATGCTGGGTCTAGGCAGTGGTGATAATGGAGGTTGCAGTTTTAAACAGGGTGGTCAGGGAAAGGAAGCATTTGAGCAAAGACCTGAAGAGTCAGCTGGAAAGATATATAAGGGAAAAATACAAGTAGGGAGAAAGGATAAAGTGTAATCAGCTCAAAGGTTTTGGGGTGGGGGCATATCTAGTTCATTCAAGGAACTAATGGGAATTGTGAGAGAGGAAGAGTGATGGTTAATGAAGTCATAGAAGTAAGGTAGTGGAGGAGTGGGGGAGGGATGCTTGTGAGAGTTGGGAGGATGCCAGATTGTTTAGGATTTTATAAACCATTGTGTGGATTTTGGCTTTTACTCTGAATTGGGAAGCCATTAATAGATTTTGAGGACAGGGCGATATAATCTGACTTAAGGTTTTAAACTTACTCTGGCTGCTTTAAAAACAGATTGAGAGAGAGAGACCAGTTAGGATGCTATTGAACAGTTGAGGTGAGAGGTGATCATGGTGTGGCTGAGAATAGTTGCAATGGAGGTGATGAGAAAGGGTCAGATTCTGGATATATTTTAAAGGTAGAGCCAATGTTTTCCGACTGATTAGATGTGAGTTATAAGGGAGAGAGTTAAAGATGACTTTAAAGATTTTGGCCTGGAGCAGTTGGAAGGATGGGATAGCCATCAAATGATATTGGGAAGATTGGATGGAGCAAGCTTGGGTGAGGTAGAAGAAGATCAGGAGTTCAGTTTGAGTTTTTAGCTACCTTTTAGACATCGAAGGGAGATACGGAGTAGGCAAATTGGATATGTGAATGTGGAGTTCAGAAGAAAAGTCCATGTTGGATATATAAATTTAGGAGGGGTCAGCACAGAGATGGCATTTAAAGCCACAGGACTGGATGAGATCACCTGAGGAATTAGAGTAGCTAGAGAAGAGGGTTCCAAAGGTCGAAAGCATTCTTTTGTTACGGTCAGGGAGATGGGAAAAGAACCAGCAAAAGGTGACCATAAAGGGATCGCCATAGGTGCAGGAGAGAAGCTGTATAAATGTAACACCTTCAACTTCAAGTGGGGGAAGAATTTCAAGGAAGAGAGAGTGATCAACCATGACAGATGCACCTGATTGGTCAAATGAACTAGGACTGAGATTAAACTAATGTTCAAGTTACACTTACCAAATTTGGAATGTTTTCAGCCATTAGTTTTTGAAATAATTTTTTGGCCCCAATTTCTTTTTTTCTTCTCTCCTTCTTGAACTTTAATTATTTTTATATATATATATTGAGATTTGTTATCACATTATCTCAATGTTCCTTATATTATTTTTTAATCCCTTACTGATTAATTTCAATTAATTTACTTTTTCCAAAACAAAAATCTTTTTCCTTAAAAATTTCCTTAAAGATAAAAAAATGTATACCTATTATCATAAAGTCAAATTTTTATGGGGTTTAAAACAGTATGACAACAGTAAAAAAAAATTAATTTAGTGCCCTCCCTTTTAAAACTATCAGTTTACTTAAGAAAGATTTTAATAAAATAATTCAAATGCTTTATTGCTGTTTCTGTACTTAGATTTACAAAGAACTGTTCATGAATCCATGTCTTTATCAAGTCCAAGTGTCTAAGAGAGGTTTGAGCTTGTTGTCTCTGGTTACATTTTCCCTGAAAGCATTGGTGGCAGATTCTTTAAAGCTTGAAAGCCCAAATGACATATATTTAATTGAGTGTCTTTTCCAAAATAGCTCAGTTTCATCTACTTGTGAAACTGTTGAAGCGGTTAAACTTCCTGCTTGATGATGTCTGCTGTTGCTGAAGGAAACTCTTTTGTTGTCAACTCAGTGTTTCTGAACCCTGGCTGCACATTAGAATTACCTTGGGAATTAAAAAAAATACTGATGCCTGTCACTCAAGATTTGATTTAATTGGTATGTGGTGGGGCTTCGGCATTGGCATTCTTTTTAAAGCTTCTGCGTGGTTCTTGTGTGCAGCACGGATTGAATAGCACTGAGTTGTGGTATCACAGTAGCTGATTTGTGATTCACTTTCAATTTGCAGATTCAAACAGGTCTTGAACGGATGCGCTCATNTATATATATATATATATATAAAGGCAAGGATGAAAACACCCGTATAAATATTATATATATATTTATATATAATCTATCTATATATGTTTTTGTATGTATTTACACATATTTTTTGTATATTTTAGACCTTTTGATATTATACCATAGGTTGTTGAGGCTCTGTTCTTTTTTTATAGTGCTTCATTTGCAATGCCAGTAGAAACATTTATTTGACATCATTATAAATAGCTGAATAGTATTCCATTCTTTGCATATACCAGAATTTGCTTCACTGTTTCCCACTGGTTATATTTAATTATAAGCTACGCTACAATGCATAGCCTTGTCTATACATTTTCTCAAATGTCTCCTATATTCTTATTTTCTTAAAGACAGATTCCCTAAGGTACAGTTATTGGGTCAGAGAATATGAATATTTTAAAATGTATTTGCTATTGCTCTTGATGTTATGAGATAGAGGAATAAATCACTGGAAGAAAATCATTTTAATCCTCCCTATGTTGCTTCAGTTTAATTGTGTGTTCTTAATACTAGTTACAGTTACTAAAAAACTGAACAGGATTAATTATTGGATGCATTGGACAAAGAAGGATGGATGTAGCAGAAGAGAAGACAATTAGATTCATCCAAGATTGATGTTTTTTCCACTTTTCATGGAAAGTGCACAGGGCCAGAGAGTTTAAAATATAGGCAGAGGATTGGCCAAATTATTTACCATGGGCTAAAGAGAAAAAGAAATAAAAGCAACAGAGGAATATTTGGGAAAAAGTGAAAGGGTTCTGTGTCCATATTCATATTAGGTCTTATTTATTTTTGGTCTCATATATATATATATATATTTTTTACTTTGAAATAATTATTCACAGGAAATTGCAAAGATAGTTTACAGAGGTCCTGCATGCCTTTCACCCAGTATCCCTAGTGGTTACATATTACATAATTATAGTACAATATCAAAACCAAGAATTTGACAATGGAATGATGTGTATGTATAGTTCTGTGACAGCTCTCATATTTTTAAGTGATAATTCTGTATTTTTAAAATGGTAATTATCAACATATGGAAAGCTTTGTTTCAACATTCTTTATTCTGTTACTTTATTTTCTTCATAGCATTTCATTGTTTGAAATTAGTATTTTTATTTGTGTGCTTTCATATTAATTCATTTGTTTTTTCTCTTTATTAAGTCTTTCTACATTTCTCAGTTTATTTTGAAATTTCTTGAATTTTGTAACATGCTGATCACACCTTTAACCAAGATTTCAATGCTAATAGTGGCCTTATCTTTTTTCATTTAAAAAATTTTCAGATATTTAAGTAGAGATTAGGGAGGAAGAAAGTAGAATGTTGAGATTTGTTATCACATTATCTCAATGTTCCTTATATTATTTTTTAATCCCTTACTGAT
>NW_007731777.1:59628-61539 GCF_000696425.1 Galeopterus variegatus | reverse complement strand
TTTTTTTTGACTGTTTAAATCTAATGTAGTGTTAAAAATATTAACTATTGTTCTTATTTAGCTACACCTGAAAATAAAGAGGGCATTATTTATTCAATTAAATTTTTAAATTTTTATTTTTTAGGTGATACGGTCTGGACAAAAACTAAAGAAAAAGTGTGCTGACACAGGCGAGAAACGTGGAGGCTGGTTTAGTGGGTTTTGGGGTAAGAAGGAGTCTAAGAAAAAAGACGAAGAATCATTGATTCCTGAAAGTAAGTTCCAAGTCAGATAATTTATTGTACACTGATGAGAAAAAACTATATAAATTCTTTTTTGGTTTATTAGTTGAATTATGTCAAAATACTTTTGAAACATAAGCAAATACAAAGGGGTTTCAAAAAGTTCATGGAAAGATTTGTATTACCTTTAATTCCATTTTTCCATGAACTTTTTAAAGTACCCTCCTCATACATCAGGCTGGTACATTCATGTGTTTACCTAACTAAAAGGAAACTTTGATTTTCTTGATAAAAATTATTTATGTCAAATTTAAAATGTGTAGATTTAGAGGTCTCAACATTTAGCATTCCTTATTGTTGCTTTTTACATGGATATTTAATGACAAGTTTCACTGCAGTTTTAAAATACAGTTGACTCATGAACAACACAGGGGTTGGGAGCACCCCCAACCGCCCCCCAGTCAAAAATCTGCTTATAACTTTTGACTCCTCCAGCACTGAACTACGAACAGCCTACTGATAACATAAACACTCAACACATTTTTATATGTAATATGTTATATGTATATACATATGCCTGCTGGCATAGCTGAAGTGATGGCTTCATGAATTTACTTTTTTTTTTTTTGGAATCGTCTTTATGCTGGATTAATTTATCTTGAAATTGTGGGCAACCACAGCTGCTGACCTCAGTCTATGTCACATATGAAGCAATTCATTTTTTCTTGTAATATCATGACTTTTCTTTGCTTCTTGAGAGCACTTCCAGCATCACTAGTGACACTTCATATGTCCCATGGTGTTATTCAAGGTGTACAGTATTGTACTAAACACGTTGAAAAATGCACAAGAACCACAAGAAGTCACTTTTTACTGCAGTATGCAATTTACTGGAGAGATGAACTGCCCACACTGAGATGATTAGCCTGACATGGCATTTTAAGCGGATACTCTGAACACTTGACTTCACCGCAACAGCAACAGGAAGTGGCTGAGAAATTATTATACTAGTACAGTAGGTACTACAGTTAATTTTATGCAGTTATGATTTAATACTGCATCTTTACATTCATTTACATTTCTTTCGACTGCAAATAGCACCATGTATGGTCTGTGTGTGCATAAGTTTTGATAAATTAACTTTTTATAATAGATTTGTATGTATTTTGTGGTAGTAAATGATAAAAATCCAGCCAGCTGCCAAAAAAAAAAGATAAAATAGCTAGTATCTAAATATATTTTATGCATTCGTGACATACCTAATCTTTTCTTAATTTTTTCTACATTTCTAGGCTATGTGGTTCATCTGTGAGTTTTTTCAAATTGTCACAAATCTCTAAAACATTTTCCAGTATATTGAAAAAAATCCAAGTATAAGTGGACCCATGCATTTCAAACCCGTTTTGTTCAAGGGTCAACTGTATTTAGGGAATTCTAAAATCCTAATATAAGAACTGAATTTCCTTAATGGTGTCTCTTTAGCTTTTCTTGACCCAAGCAATCAAATATAGGATGATTATTTTAATTAGTCAAAATAGTATATTAGGGGAAATTACCTGGCTGAATTTGCTTTACCGTTTATGTCTATTGATTTTATGTCTGTTGACTTGTTAGTTTGGTTTGATTTTTCAATTGTATTTGTAGAACTGAAACAATTAATTTCTTAAAATATTGTCTTTTCTTTGTAGCT
>NW_007731777.1:55132-59294 GCF_000696425.1 Galeopterus variegatus | reverse complement strand
AAAAAAAAGATAAAATAGCTAGTATCTAAATATATTTTATGCATTCGTGACATACCTAATCTTTTCTTAATTTTTTCTACATTTCTAGGCTATGTGGTTCATCTGTGAGTTTTTTCAAATTGTCACAAATCTCTAAAACATTTTCCAGTATATTGAAAAAAATCCAAGTATAAGTGGACCCATGCATTTCAAACCCGTTTTGTTCAAGGGTCAACTGTATTTAGGGAATTCTAAAATCCTAATATAAGAACTGAATTTCCTTAATGGTGTCTCTTTAGCTTTTCTTGACCCAAGCAATCAAATATAGGATGATTATTTTAATTAGTCAAAATAGTATATTAGGGGAAATTACCTGGCTGAATTTGCTTTACCGTTTATGTCTATTGATTTTATGTCTGTTGACTTGTTAGTTTGGTTTGATTTTTCAATTGTATTTGTAGAACTGAAACAATTAATTTCTTAAAATATTGTCTTTTCTTTGTAGCTATTGATGACCTAATGACTCCAGAGGAAAAAGAAAAGCTCTTCACTGCTATTGGTTACAGTGAGAGCACCCACAACCTAACTTTACCAAAGCAGGTAATTATTTAGGTTATTTAATAGGTATTTTGTTTCATTTTATTGTATTATGTTGAATTGGGTTAAACAAGTTAAAGACTTTTTAAGTAATTAATAAAAAAATGTTATCATTAGTTTCTACTTCACTATTTAATTGTTAAATGCTTCCAGCCAGTCCTTACCAATTAAAATGTTTTCTCTAACTTTAGATTTAGTTGCTTTAGTGAATGAAAGAATAACGTGATAAAAAGTACTTACTATATTAAATTGAATCTTTAAAAAATTTTACCTTTTTTTTAAATTGTGAACTGGAACTCATGTAAAAGAGTGAGCAAAACCAAAATGTAATGCTTATTTGCTTGATCAGAAAGGAAACAGGTATGTAATTACTATCAAGGTTAAGATTTATAATATTGCTGCCTCCATAAAAGTCCCTACACCCCCTCATCATTGCTTTTCAGAGGTAATCATTATTCTGACTTTTATGGTAATCATTTCTTTGATTTCTTTTTGTTTATTGAAATGAACTTTCCCTATTGCTCTCCAGTTACCCCTTCATCATCAGTCAAGTATCCATATACTTGTGGAATCTGTTCTGCTGTATTCACCATTTGTCTGTCTTTGTAGTATGCTATCTTAGTTACAATAATTTTGTAATCAGTCCTGTGACCTAGCTGTGTAAAATTTTCAACTTTGGTCTTTTTTAAGATTGCCTTGTCTATTGACTTTGAATTTCCATATTAATTTTAGAATTGGCAAGTCAGTTTTTACAAAAAGTGAGATTTTGGTTGGGATTTTATAGAACCTATAAATTAATTTGGGGAGAGTTGATGTCTTTATTGTATTGAATCTTTTAATCTGTAAATATAGTATATGCCTCAATTTACTTCTTTCATTCCTCTCAATAATGTTTTGTAGTTTTCTCTGTAGAAGTTGAATGTCTTTTGTTGGGTTTGTTATAAATGGTGTTTAAAAAGTTTTTTTGAGGNTAGAAGTTGAATGTCTTTTGTTGGGTTTGTTATAAATGGTGTTTAAAAAGTTTTTTTGAGGTAGAATTTGCATAAGTTTACAAATTGTAAGGTTCATTTTGAGCAATTTGGACAATTGAATAGACCTGTGTAATGACCACCCAAAACAAGGTAGAGAACATTTCTGTCCCCCCTAAAAGTTCTCTTATGACCTTTTCCAGTCAGTTTTTCTCTCCTGACTTCCAAAAGCAACCACTTTATGACTTATGTCACCATAGATTACTTTTTTCTGTTCATGTATTTTTGTTAGTTTTTAGCTTCCTTTGCTCAAGATAATGTTTGTGATATTTATCCAGGCTGTGTGTGTTTCAGTAGGTTGTTCTTTTTCATTGCTGAATTGTATTTCATTGTGTAGCACAATTTGTTATCCATCTCCTGATGATATATGCAAGGGTACTTCAAAAAGTTCATGGAAAGATTAATATTTTTTATTTTTTCCCCAAACTTTTTGAAATACCCTCTTATTTTTGTTGTTCCAGGTTTGGCTCTTATAAATAAGGCTGCTGTAAACATTCTCGTGCAAGTCTTTTGTGGACATATGTTTTCATTTCTCTTGGGTACCCGGGAATGGAATTGCTGGGTCATAGGGTAGATGTCCATATAGCTTTTTAAAATACTGGCAAACAGTTCTCCAAAATGGTTGTAATATTTTATATTCTCACCATCAATATCAGTTGTTCCATATCCTTGCCACATTTGGTATTGTCAGGCTTTTTAATTTTAGCAGTTTTGGTGGTTATGATATGTTTTTCCACTATGGTTTTAATTTGCATTTTCCTGATGACTAATTATGTTGAGCATCTTTTCATGTCTTGTTGGCTGTCTCTACATGTTCATTTGTGAAGTGTCTGTTAAAGTGTTTTTTTGCCCATTTTGAAACTGGGTTGTTTGTCCTTTTATTGTTATTTGTGGGAGTTCTTTATATATTTTGTATATNTGCCCATTTGGAAACTGGGTTGTTTGTCCTTTTATTGTTATTTGTGGGAGTTCTTTATATATTTTGTATATAAGTATTTTGTCATATTATATATAGAGAGATATCAGATATTTTTTCTTAGTCTGGCTTGCCTATTGACTTTTTAAATAGTGGTTATTAATGAGAAAAATTTTAATTTTAATGAAGTTTTTTTTTTGGTTAGTGCTAACATTGGATCTGTTGAAGAAATCTTTGGTGACCTGGAAGTCACAAAGATATTCTATGGTTTTTTTTTTTTTTTGGTTAGTGCTAACATTGGATCTGTTGAAGAAATCTTTGGTGACCTGGAAGTCACAAAGATATTCTATGGTTTTTTTTTTTTCCTTTCTAGAAACTTTATGGTGTCTTGAGTTTTATATTTAGTCTAGTATCCATCTTAAATTAATTTTTGTGTTTGGAGTGGCACGAAGGAGCCAGGTCTGTTTTTTTCCATATGCATATCCAGTTATTTGAGCAGTATTTGTAAGAGTTCCTTGTTTTTTCCTGTTGAATTGAGTTGG
The DNA here is from genome assembly GCF_000696425.1 of Galeopterus variegatus. Taxonomy (NCBI): domain Eukaryota; kingdom Metazoa; phylum Chordata; class Mammalia; order Dermoptera; family Cynocephalidae; genus Galeopterus; species Galeopterus variegatus. Next base: position 56,232 of record NW_007731777.1, on the reverse strand, counting down.
CCTCTTGGTTGCAAATAAATTTACACAATATATGTTGGTGTATTTTTAGATCCTCTATCCTGTTTCATTGAGTGCTTTGTCTATCCTTATACTAATGCTCCCTATCTTGATTATTATACTTTTATAAGTTTTGAAGTAAAACCTCCAACTTTGTTATATTTTTAAATGTGTTTAATTTAAAATTTTTTTTGATTAAAAATATTTTAACATTTACTTGTACATATTTTTGGGGTACAGTATGTTGTTTCAATACATGCATATATTACACAATGATTCGCTTAGGGTAGATAACATAGTTCTGTTCTCATTAGTCCACCACTTTTCTTCCCCCATCCCCCAGCCTCTGGTAACCATTATTCTACTCTCTACTTCCATGAGGACTTTTTTTTTTTTTTTAAAGATTCCACATATAAGTGATATCATGCAGCATTTGTCTTTCTGTGTCTGACTTACTTAACATGACAGTCTCCAGTTCCATCCATGTTGCTGCAAATGATGGTACTCATTTTTTTTTAATAGCTGAGTAGTATTCCATTGTGTATGTACACCATAGTTCTTTTATGCATTCATCTGTTAATGGACATTTAGATTGATTCTTTCTCTCCTTGGCTATTGTAAATAGTACTATGATGAACATGGGAGTGCAGGTGTCTTTTTGATATATTGATTTCATTTCTTTTGGATATATACCCAGGAGTGGGATAGCTGGGTTGTAACGTAGATCTATTTTTAGTTCTCTGAGGAACCTCCATACTGTTTTACACAGTGGGAGTACCAATTTACACTCCCACCCGCAATGTAGGAGAGTTACTTTTTCTCTGTATCCTTGTCAGCATTTGTTATTTTTTTTGTCTTGTTGGTAATAGCCATTCTAACTGGAGTTAGATGATGTCTCATTGTGGTTTTGATTTGCATTTCCCTGATGATTAATGATGCTGAACATTTTTTCATGTGCCTGTTGGCCATTTGTGTGTCTTCTTTTGAGAAATGTCTGTTCAGATCCTTTGCTCATATTTTAATTCTAGTAGTTTTATAGTGTTGGGTCTTAAAATTAGGTCTTTGATCTATTTTCAGTTGATTTTTGTGTATTGTAAGAGATA
>NW_007731777.1:49632-54132 GCF_000696425.1 Galeopterus variegatus | reverse complement strand
CTTTTGAGAAATGTCTGTTCAGATCCTTTGCTCATATTTTAATTCTAGTAGTTTTATAGTGTTGGGTCTTAAAATTAGGTCTTTGATCTATTTTCAGTTGATTTTTGTGTATTGTAAGAGATAAGGGTCTAGTTTCAATCTACTGCATGAGGCTATCCAGTTTTCCCAGCACCATTTGTTGAAGAGACTGTCCTTTCCCTCTCGTATTTTTTTGGTACTTTTGTCAAAAGTCAGTTGGCTGTAAATATATAGTTTTATATCAGGGCTCTCTATTCTATTCCATTGGTCAATTTGTTTGTTTTTATGCCAGTAACATGCTGTTTTAGGCACTGTAGCTTTGTAGTATTTTTGAAGTCAGGAAGTGTAATGCCTCCAGCTTTGTTTTTTTTGTTCTGTATTGCTTTAGTTGTATGGGATCTTTTGTGGTTCCATAGAAATGTTAAGATCATTTTTTCTATTTCTGTGAAGAATGTCATTGGTATTTTGATAGGGATTGTGTTTAATGTGTAGACTGCTTTGGGTAATATGGACATTTTGAAGATGTTAATTTTTTCAACCCATGAATATGGGATATCTTTCCATTTATTTGTTTCCTTTTCAGTTTTTTTCACCAATGTTTTATAGTTTCTTTGTAGAAATCTTTCATCTCGTAGGCTAAATTTCCTCCTAGGTATTTCATTTTTTGGTAGTTATTGTAAATGGGATTACTTTCTTAATTTCTTCTTCAGCTATTGCATTATTGACATATAGGAAGGCTATTGATTTTTGTATGTCGATTTTGTATCCTACCACTTGACTGAATTCATTTATGAGTTCTAGAGTTTTTTGGTGGAGTCTTTAAGGTTTTCTGTGTATAGGATCATTTCATCTGCAAATAGGGTTAGTTTGACTTTCTCCTTTCTGATTTGGATGCCCTGTAATGCTTTCTCTTGCCTTATTGCACTGGCTAGAACTTCCAGTCCTATGTTAAATAGGAATGGTGAGATTGGGCATCCTTGTCTTCCTGTTTTTAGAGGGAAAGCTTTACATTTAGGGTTATTATTGATATATAGGAACTTGTTACTGCCATGTTTCTAATTTTTTTTTTCCAGTTGTTTTGTAGATCCTTTTTTCTAGTCTTACTGTCTTCCTTTGTCATTGAATGGTTTTCTCTAGCCATATATTTTGATTTCTTGCTACTTATTTTTAGTATGTCTCTTCTAAGTTTTTGTGTTATGGTTTCCATGAGGCTTACAAAAAACATGTTATAGTTATAAGAAATTATTTTAGACTAATGACAACTTAACTTTGATATCTAGGAAAAAAGAAAAAACCAAAGCTGACAGTATGGCTTTGGCATCATTCCCCCTACTTTTTTGCTTTTCTTGTTCCACATTACATCTGTTAATATTGCCTGTCTCTTATATGGTAGTTGTATTTGTTATTGTCTGGTTAGGTTTATACTTTATTATTAAAGATATAAGTGGTTTATTCACCACCCTTACAACATTGGAATATTCTGAAGTTGTCTGTGTATTTACTTTACTAATGAGTTAGGTACCTTCATATATTTTCCTGCTACTCTTTACCATTGGTTTCTTTCAGATTGAAAGAGCTCCATTTAGCATTTCTTCTAGGGCACGTCTAGTGTTGATGGGTACCCTTAGCTTTTGTTTGTCTGGGAAAGACTTTATTTCTCCTTCATATTTGAAGGTTAGTTTTGCTGGATACAGAATTCTTTGCTGACAGTCTTTTTCCTTCAGCACTCTGAATATATCATCCCATTCTGTTCTGGTGTGTAGGTTTCTACTGAGAAATCCACTGAGAGATGTGTTGGGGCTTTGCTGGATGTTAAGTGTTTCTCTTCTCTTGCTGCTTTTAGTATTCTGTCTTTGGTTTTTATAATTTGATTATGATGTGTCTTGGAGTGCTCTTCCTTGGATTGAATTTGATTGGTGACCTCTGAGCTTCCTGTACCTGGATGCTGTCATCTCTCTCTATACTTGGGAAATTTTCAGCTATTATTTCCTTGAATATTCTCTTCCTTTTTCTTCTCCTTTGGGTATTCAAATTATGTGGAGGTTATTTTGCTTGAAGGAGTCCCGTATTTGCTGTATTTCTGTTTAATAGTTTCTTATTCTTTTTTCCTTTTGCTCCTCTGATTAGAAATTTTGTTTTATCTTTGAGCCCACTGATTCTTTTCTGTGTTTGATTAAGTCTGCTATTAGAGCTTTCTATTGAGTTTTTAAATTCAGAGAATGTATTGTTTATTTCTAGAATGTCTGTTTGGTTTTTTAAAAAATTAATTCTCTTCCTTTGTCAGGTTTCTTGTTTTCCTGAATTTTCCCCCAGATATCATCTAATTTTTTTACCTGTATTTTCTTGGGACTCCCTGAACATCCTTAAGAGGCTTATTCTGAATTCTCTGTCAGACATTTCATAGATCTGCTGTTCCTCTATGTCCATTGCTTGTGCTTTGTTTGTTTCCTTTGGTGGCAACATATTTCTCTGTTCCTTGTCTATCTTTGTGATAACTCACCGGCCTCTCTTGGCAGCTCCCTACTCCAATTGGCTGCAGTCCCTTGCTTGTATGCAGGTCTGGGGGAATCCTACCAGTGGTCTTTATAGCCTGTGGGCTCATTTGGTGCACTCCGAAGCCCTCCTCTCCCCTGCAGACTCCAAGCAGATTTATGTGAAAGGTGCTGCTGTAGTTTTTTTTTCTGGGTTTGAACCTATGCAGCAGCCACTCCCTGTCCCCTGCCAGGGTGGCTCAGAAGTGACCAGGGTAGCTCAGAAGCAGCAAGGGCTCAGAGTGATAGGTGCCATTCCTGTACTCTCTTGCCGTGGCCTCGCATTTTCACGGACTCTGCAGGTCTCTTCTCCTTTCCGCCAGCTCCAGGTTAGCAGTCTTTGCTTTTTAATAGTTGTAAGTTGGCAACTTGTGGGGAGGAGCAGTGCTGGGAGTAGTCTATTCCACCATCTTGATGCATTCTCTGTTTTGACTATTTTAGATCCTTTGTACTTACATATACTTTTTAGAATTATCAATGTTTAAAAAAACACAAGTTGCAGTTTTGTTAGAGATTACATTGAATCTGTATATTATTTGGAGGATAATGGTAATTTTAGCAATATTGAATGTTGCAGTCCTGTAATTCCTTTTATCTGACCATGCATTTGTCATTATTTCCCTTCTGACTGAAGAATGCCCATTATATGAGGGCACTTCAAAAAGTTCATGGAATGATTTGTATTATCTTTCAGTTCTATTTTTCCATGAACTTTTTGAAGTACCCTTGTATTATTTTCTTTAATGCTATCTGCTAGTGATAAGTTTTTATTTTGTTTTTCTGAAAATATATCTATTTTCCCTTCTTTCCTGAAGGATACTTCTTTTTCTGTGTATAGAATTCTAGGTTGTTAATTATTTTCTTTCAGAGTTTTGGCGATATAATTGCACTGCTATTTGGCCTACCTTGTTTCTTTTGTGTATTCAGTTTTAGTCTTACTGATCACTTTGAAGGTAATCTCTTCCCTTTGTCTTTTTTTAAGATAATCTGTTTACCTTAGGTTTTCAGTAGTTTTTCTGTGATGTCCTTAGGTATGTATTTGTTTTTGTTTATAGTGTTTGGACTTGGTAGGCCATCTTGAGGTTTCATCAATCTGGGAGAAATTAACACTTTAAATTTTGTTTCTGTCCCATTATTCTCTTTCCCTTCTTCTTTAGGGACTTCTAATGTACATAGTTGGATCTTTTTGTGATATCTCATGTATCTCTTATTCTCTCTTCAGTGTTTCCAAGTTCTTCATCTATCTATTCTTCGTTTGGATAGTTTCCTCCAATTCTCTTTTCAGCTCTTTTTGTGTTACTGTTAAACCCATTCATTTAGTTCTTAATTTGTTTTTGTATTTTTTAGTTCTTCAAATTCCATTTGGTTTTTTTCTTTTTTTAAAATAGCTCCCAAATTATTTGCTAACATACTCAATTTTGTGTTTTATCATTTTGAACCTAGAAACATGGTAGTCTGATGTCTGGAGCTCCTGTGAATCTGTTTCTATATTTTGTTATTCTCTTTTTTGTTCTAACTTGTTCTGAATCTTGTGAGCCTGTTTGTGTGTGTGAGAGAAAGACAGAGAGTGTTTATGTGGACTTTTTTCTTCTTAGAAATATGGGAAATAATATCTTCCTCCAGGGGAGGTATATATTTTACTTGAAAGGGAATTTTTTCTCTTCCTGCTGTTTGTATCCATCAGCACTTGGGATCAACTCAGTTTTATTTTGGGGATTGAGATGCTTTGATTCTGTGCTGCAGACTGTCAGATTCTGGCTATTTCCTGTTCACCTCTACTGCTATGATGTAGCCTTTAGGAGTCTGAGCTAGAAAAGTGGGTGTTTTATCAGTGCCGTTACCCCTTGGTGGGACTGGTTTTCAGTTTCTATCCTGCTAGCATAGCTTCACAGCCTCTAGGCTGCTCCCTCTTAAATTTTCAAATAACTGTAGAGGAAACACATCACCAAAT
>NW_007731777.1:47587-48928 GCF_000696425.1 Galeopterus variegatus | reverse complement strand
AGCCTCTAGGCTGCTCCCTCTTAAATTTTCAAATAACTGTAGAGGAAACACATCACCAAATTCCAGAGTAACTTCCCTGGTTCTATGTCCTGCCTCCAATCTTGACTCACATATTTTGGGGTCAGGATTTTTTTTCAGTGTCTTGTTAACTCCCCACAGCCATCGAGCAGATGTTCTTTGTAGGTTCTCTTTTCCTTAGCCAGAGGGTTGGTCTGAATTACTTAGTTTGCTTTAGTGAAAACTACTGAACTGAATCTTCATGCTACAAAATATTTTGTTATTATTTCATTCTTTTATCCTTTAAAACCAAGAGAAATGAATTTTTGGATATTTTGCAAATGTCCTATATGAGCAGGCAATTTTATGTTGAAATATCTGAGTTTCTTCATTTATAGTGAGCATGTGGATGCCAGAACCTACCATGCTTCATTAGTTAGATTATATTATAATTCAACAAATTTAAGAAGAAATTATTAAAGTAATAATTATTTTAACTTTAACAGTTTTTATTTATTTTTTCTGTTTAGTATGTTGCCCATATAATGACTCTGAAGTTAGTAAGTACCTCTGTTACAATCAGAGAAAATAAAAATATTCCAGAAATACTGAAAATTCAGATAATTGGCCTGGGCACTCAAGTATCTCAGCGACCAGGAGCACAAGCACTTAAGTAAGTTTTTAAAGACTTATTTCAATCTTTATTTCTAGTTATGATTTTAGATTAAAAAAATAAAGAGAGTGTTATTCTGACTTTTAAAAAAATCTGATTATTGGTAGCTCTTCTTATTTTCTTTTAGTGTGCCAAGATAGTTTTTTTATATTTGCTTTTGTTTTGTTATGGATCTATATGGTGAGTTCATCATTTATTCCGCCCTCCCTCTTTTCACAAATATTTATTGGATTCTATTTATTGGTTAATATTTATGCTGTGAAAGATACTCATAGGTACAGTAAGATTCTGTTTTCAGGAAGTTTGTGCTGTAGTTGATAAGAGAGGGTACATAAAAAGTTAATAATTCAAAAACTGTACAACATATTAGACAGCTCAAAGGTGAGAAGATGCTGTCTCATAGTTAGATACCTCATAGTTAATGCTACATAGGCTCAGTTGTGGAAGAGAATAACTGAGCTAAGAGAAAGCTTAGGCTAGCTTAATGGAAAAGACTAAGAGAAGCAGGGAAGAGGTAGAGGGTGTTGAGGGTAGCATGGAAATAGGGAGATGAGTTATCCATGTCACAAGGGTTTATATTTATACAACAGTCATCAGAACTTTTGTAGTGTTCTGAAGTTGGCTCAAGTGGGCTTTTCATGTGGATGAAGAGCAATTAATAAAAACAACAA
>NW_007731777.1:42743-46324 GCF_000696425.1 Galeopterus variegatus | reverse complement strand
ATAAGATTTATCTGTGCTTATGTTAAATGTAAAAAAATCTAAAAAAAATACTTAAAAAAAAATCATGTGATTATGCCAACTATGCCAAATAGTTACACACTGACTTTCTACTCCATTTCTTTTTTGCTTATTCCCCTTTTCCCTTCAAAGTTTGGAACCAATTCAAGGACTGATGAAAATAATTTTATTAGTGATTAAAAGAATTTTACTTAGATGTTATCAAAATGGTGGCTCAAGTTCCATATCTGTGGCTTCACTTTATATTCAGTCTGTCTTAACTCTCATCTCAAATTAGCCAGCAGAACGGGCATGGTTCAGTACTCATCACATTACTTGAAGGTTGGTCCCACCCTGTTATTGAGATCCGTGACTTACTTTTACTTTACAGTTTAGAGCTGGATCCACAGTGTGTGGAGTAGGTAGTATATAAAGACTTCAGAACTCATTGTAGTCTCTGATTTTTTTAAAAATTCAATTATGGTAAAATACACATAAAATTTACCACGTTAATCATTTTTATGTGTACAGTTCAGTAATGTTAAGTACATTCACATACAACCAATCTCCAAAACTCTTCATCTTGAGAAATCTGTTTTTTTACATTCAAGCTCTGCTTGTAGATAAGGGCTGAACAGCTTTTCTTCCATTTCTTTTCTAAATTTTAAAGTACAAGGAAATCCAATTACAGTGTAGAGAAGTAGTTTCACCTTCTGACTACATCAGAGACTAAAGCTTGAAGTAATGTCTGTTGACAACCATAAGCGCAGGAACATCTGAATCATGGCCGTTTCAGAAGGGGAAGAGAAAGGAAAAGGAAAACGGGAACAAGACAAGAATGCTCACTCTCACCACTCATATTTAACATAGCATAGGAAGTACTAGCCAGAATAATGAGGCAAGAGACAGAAATAAAGGGCATCCAGCTGGGAAAAGACGAAGTCACACTGTCCCTGTTGACAGAAGATATATAGAAAAACATTAAGACTCTATTAAGAAAACTCTTAGAGGCAATAAATTATTTCAGTAAAGTTTCAGGATACAAAATCAACATGCAAAAATCAGTAGTGTTTTTATACTCTAATAACAAACTAGGAGAAAAAGAAATCAAGAATGAAAGCCCATTTACAATAGTCATCAAAGAAATAAAATACCTAGAAATAAATTTAATCAAGGGGGTGGAAGATCTTTACAACAAGAACTACAAATCACTGTTGAAAGAAATGAGAGGACATAAAAATATGGAAAGACTTTCCATGCTCTTGGATTGGAAGAACTGATATTGTGAAAATGCCCATACTACCCAAGGGAATCTACAGATTCAGTACATTCCCTATCAAAATACCAATGACATTCTTCACAGCAATAGAAAAAATAATTCTAACATTCGTATGGAACAACAGAAGACCCTGAATAGCCAAAGTAATCATGAGCAAAAAACCAAAAAACCAAAAAAAACCACTAAAGCCAGAGGCATCACACTATGTGACTTCAGTTTATACTACAAAGCTATAGTAACCAAAACAGCATGATACTGGCATAAAAACAGACACCCGGACCAATGGAACAGCATAGAGAACCCAGAAATCAACCCACATACTTACAGCTAACTGATCTTTGACAAAGGCACCAAGAACATACATTGGGGGGAAAGAGTGCATCTTCAATAGATGGTGCTTGGAAAACTGGACGTCCATATGTCAAAGAATGAAACTAGACCCATACCTCTCACCATATACCAAATTAAACTCAAAATGGACTAAAGACTTAAAATATAAGACTGGAAAGTACAAAGCTCTTTAAAAGAAAACATAGGAGAAACACTTCAGGAAGTAGAACTGGGCAAAGACTTAATAAAACCCCAAAAGCACAGGCAACAAAAGAAAAAAAAATACACAATTCCTGCACTGCCATGTTTATTGTAGCTCTATTTTCAGTAGCCAAGAGTTGGAAGCAGCCTAAATGTCCATCGACGGATGACGTGATAGGGAAAATGTTATATATGTACACAATGGAATACTATTCTGCCATAAAAAATGAATGAAATTCTGCCATTTGCAGCAACATGGATAAATTAGAAAAATTATGTTAGGTGAAATAATCCAGGCACAGAAAGAGATACTGAATATCTTCACTCATAGTGGGAGCTGAAAAAATGAATAAAAGAAGAAAGAAAGATACAACAATTACAGTAATTTCTTGAACTTTCAAAAGGAGAGAACTGAGGGGGTGCGTAGTGAGAGAGGGGGGGAGGTGGAATTGGTAAAGGGACATGAAAGTCAACTACATTGTATATTGGTAAATTAAAAAATGGAACTGAGGCCAGTAGATGTGGGAAAGGGGGAGGGGGAGTGGGATTTATTGAGAAATTGGTAAAGAGCCACAAATTTTGATTGTATTGTATAATGGTGAATATACTAATTATCCTGATTTGAGCATCATATATTCCACATAGGTATTGATATTCAACACTGTATCCCACAGATATGTACAATCAGTTATGATTCAATAAAAAGAAGGAAGACATTATTATGTATATCTTGGTTATATTCTAAAATTCTTTTATAGAAAACCATCAATGCAGTGGTTGAATTCTTTCAATCAGATAGGGGATTGGATCTTGAGCAAATAACATCAGCTACATTGATGAAGTTGGAAGAAATTAAAGAGAGAACAGCTACAGGTAAAGAACTGATTATGTACATAAGCAGTACCTAAACTTTACAAAGTTTGTCTGTTCTGATGTAAACGTATTTAAGGTAGTATAGATTGCTTTGTTTCTTTGTTTTAATTTCAGGCTGTATTATACAGTGGACACGGCTTACATAAATCCAAATATACTTGCTAGACAGGATGAGAAAGAGAATAATATGGGGTGTAGATTATTCTGCCGGCTATGACATTCAAGAACCTGTGTCCCAGAATGAGCTTGAGATATAAATCTTCCCTCCAGCTCAGTTCTTAAGAAACTGTTAACCCTACTGTGTGTGAATCTAGTTTTAAAGATAATACTTTTGGATAACATGGCCTCTAAACTCAAGCCAACTATCCAGTATATTATAATACACTCTTTCATACCTGGATAAAATACTAGCTATGTTGGGTTTACTCTGCTGTGCTGTGATGTTACTATTTCCCATTGAGTATGTGTAATTTTCACCTTACATGATTAATTGAAAATCTAATTCCTGAGAAGAATTGACTCCTCCGTAATGCTTTCCAAGTAAAATTTTTATTCTAGTTTTAAATAATATGATTACATATTCCAACTTGACCATCTAATCTTTTATTATTTTTTTGCCTTCTTTAGGACTTACACATATTATTGAGACTCGAAATGTCCTTGATTTAAGGATAAATCTGAAGCCTTCTTATCTAATAGTTCCACAGACAGGTTTCTACCACAAAAAGTCAGATCTTCTCATTTTAGATTTTGGTACATTTCAGGTAGGTATATATGCATTTTTGTTTGCCCGTCTTTGACCAGCTTGGTAGCTAGCTTCTGATAATTTGCTTTTTTTTCCCCTCAGAGTTCCCTTAAACTAAACCTGGACTTATTTTTTCTTAGCTTTTAGACAAGTCTA
>NW_007731777.1:40520-42542 GCF_000696425.1 Galeopterus variegatus | reverse complement strand
CCCTCAGAGTTCCCTTAAACTAAACCTGGACTTATTTTTTCTTAGCTTTTAGACAAGTCTAGTTTATAGTATTTTATATATATATATGTATATTTTGGCTATTAAAACAAACAAAACCCCCCCCAAAATGTTTTGTGAAGGTTGGTGATTTGACATTGAGGAACAGATTTCTGTCTTTTCCTAGTTAGAGAGAAGCATGCCTAATTTTTATGGTTTCCAGAGTTTTTCCATACCAGGGTATTTCAAAAAGTTTGTGAAAAAATAGAATTAAAAGATAATATGAACCTTTCCATGACTTTTTGAATAGCCCCCATACAGTGTTATTTGTTGCTTACACATTTCAACTATAGGAAATTGTACACATATGAATATATATACTTAGAAGGTAAAGATTCAAGAAATATAGTCTTGAATTGATCCTTGCTTCCACTGGGAAGGGGGAAAAGGAAGTAGCAATTGAGCTGAGTTCTAATGGCCTAATTATTCTCTTAGTGTAATGGGGAGAAGAAACAAAATCCTGCTGTTTCCTGATGAGGGCTATAGGGTGCAGTAGGGGAGCTGAGCCATAAATGGCAATGACTCCTGAGAGATAGGAGGAGGAAGAGTTGCATGCCTAGACAGCTGTGTAACTGATCTCCTAATTAATGAAAAGTGCTGAGTACCTATTACTCAAATATAATAGAGATGCATGCTGAAATATATTCCTAACAAAGTATTTGCAAATATCAGAAAATTAAGCAAANGAGATGCATGCTGAAATATATTCCTAACAAAGTATTTGCAAATATCAGAAAATTAAGCAAAATGTGAATTCATTAAGGGCAGTGTTTTCATTTCAGTTAGGTTTTAAGAAAACACAAGTAAAGTATGTTGATGTGTGTACTTTTCTAACGTGAAAAAAATTTTTTTCTCCATTTTAGCTCAACAGTAAAGATCATGGTTTACGGAAGACTACTAATTCATCTCTGGAAGAAATAATGGATAAGGCATATGACAAGTTTGATGTCGAAATAAAGAGTGTGCAGCTACTCTTTGCAAGAGCAGGTAAACCATTGCTCACCTTTTAGGATATTGAGAGTATGTTGAGTAGCTTTGGTAATATTTGTGTGTATATATGTGTGCGTATATATAAACCCTGACAACTATTTTGCACACATATCCTGTTGCTCACTTAAGAAAACTAAAATAATAGCCTATCAGTGCCAATCATTGCCACAATTACAAATAGAAGTAAAAATTTGAGTATTCATTCATCTTAGGGTACCTAGCATCATTCATGACATATATTTTTCATTCACTCTAAGTCCATTCATGGCTTATATTTTGTAATGTGCCTATAAAACTGCTCACAACACAAAGTGGAAGTTGCAGTTGACTAGTGCTTTTGGGATGTCTCATTGTTTTTCTTTGCTGCTTTTACTGTTAAATATTTTACTATGTTAGCCTAGTCTTTATTTCAGCAACATTACATCTACTTTTGTAAATATGTGAGAAATATATGTATATAAAGTACTAGATATAGTCTTAAAATCTTGAAGGTAACTATTTTAATTATTTTTCAAAAGCTTTGGTGTTTTCTACTGCTTAAGTAAAGATTTTTGATTCTTTAGTTTCTAGAAGCAATAAATATTTATTAAATATTCTTAAGTCTATCACTTTGTGGTAGGTTATTAAGGGAAAGGACAGGCATAATCTCTGTGAACAGTTTATCTCTAGTGGGAGAGAGGAGATTTATTAATATGCAAATATGTATTACCCAGTTTTTATATATTAAGAGCCTATTAATTCATTAACGGGAAATATATTGATTCTTAATATATTTTACATATTAAGAGGCTATTAATTCCTTACACAGACCATTAAAACTGCCTTTTCTTTTGTATGTACTCAAGAATAATTATTTGAATTATGAGTGATAAAGGATGGTCAGTCATTGCCATCAGTAAAGGTCTGCATAGGACTCTGTTAGCCATTGGAAAATTTGTCTTTGGGACTTTATTTGAAGAAAAGTGATTTTTTTTT
>NW_007731777.1:38390-40174 GCF_000696425.1 Galeopterus variegatus | reverse complement strand
GATGGTCAGTCATTGCCATCAGTAAAGGTCTGCATAGGACTCTGTTAGCCATTGGAAAATTTGTCTTTGGGACTTTATTTGAAGAAAAGTGATTTTTTTTTTGGTCATAAAATCTTGATAAAACTCATTTTTGGGGGGATTATGTGCTAAGCTGGTGTAATTATTGCGTTTAGGAACCCCATGAACCTCTTTTTTTCCTCTGTTTTTTTTCCTATTTTTCCCTTGTTCCCCCACCCCCCTTCACTGTAACCACCCACCTTGATTGCTAATTATGGAATCAGCGTAATAAATTCGTGGAGTTTTTTTTCCCTGTTTGCTTTGAAATGCAAGATATTATATGAACAGTCTCCAGATACCGTCAAGTGACTGATGTCAGGGACACATTCTGAGAAATGCGTCATCAGACGATTTTGTTGTTGTGTGAAAGTGTATTATGAATTGGAATAGCAATGAATTTTCCTATTATCTACTCTAGCTGCTAGTTGCATGAGTGTGGGCCTTCTAATTAGGTTACTAAGTCTCAGTGCCTCACTTTCCTTATATGTTAAAAGGGGATTAGAGTAATTCCACCCCCACAAAGTTATGAAAATTAAATTGCAGGTAGGGATTGTGCGTGGCACTAAGCAAGTACTCAGTGAGTGTTAGTTAACTCTTATTTTGCTATGGTGATGGGTGGGAATCATTTAAAAATGCAAGAATTCTAAAGTAGACAACAGCCCTTTCACTTGGGGTCGAACCTAATATGTCACGTGCTTGGCTTTCTGTCTTAAAGGTCTGAGCTACCTTGGGAGGGTCACCTCGTAGGGTAAGGTAGGCACTCCTCCTCAACAAATTTTACAGTTAAGGTTGTTGACACCAGCATCACCACAAACATGAGGGTAATGGTGTTGCACTAGAGGCTCACTAGGCAAAAGGAATTTTTCAGCTCCATTATAATCTTATGGGACCATTGTGGTATATGTGGCCCCTCATTGACTGAGATGTCGTTAGGCAATGCATGACTGTATTTAGGATTATTTTTGAATCACAGGAATGAAAATTCCTGTCAATATATATTGTAAAAATATAGGTTATTTAATTTGTATGCTGAAAGAAGTAAAAATTGGTATTCATTGAATCTGTTTAACTATTTTCTAATAACTTAGAATAGTTTTCCACAGAATATCTGATAATTTAAAAAGTCATTTAATATTTTAAATTATTTTTTTAAAGAGGAAAACTGGGAAAAGTGTCGATTTCAGCATCCATCAACTATGCATGTATTGCAACCCATGGATATTCACATTGAGTTGGCCAAGGCAATGGTCGAAAAAGACATTAGAATGGCCAGGTAACGCATGAGTTTCTTTTGTAATAGAAAATTAGCGAAGTGAAATATATCTGCATCAGCTACTGGATTTTAAGGAAGCAAAGATAAATTTCTGTAGAAGTATTTGGACTTTTACATTCTATAGAAGTTAGTGATCTGTGCTTTTGAATGGATCCAATCCAAGGTTCAATATCAATGAAATAAAATCTTCAAAATATTAGGGGCTCTTTTAATCATGAAATCACATGAAATCCTGAGCAAAATCTAAGGGAATGAAAAATAGAAACTGAATATTGAAGTAGGTAATTAGGAAATATTTATGCTGACTTTTTTTTTTCCCTTTTTGTCTTTTTTCGTGACCGGCAACGGATCGCAACCCTCAGTGTCGCGCCCGTACCGGACCAGGACCGGCCACGGGATCGCAACCCTCGGTGTTGCTCCCGCCCCGCGCTCAGCCAGTGAGCGGCCGGTCTGT
>NW_007731777.1:27400-37390 GCF_000696425.1 Galeopterus variegatus | reverse complement strand
CGCAACCCTCGGTGTTGCTCCCGCCCCTCGCTCAGCCAGTGAGCGGCCGGTCTGTATGTGGGATCTGAACCCTCGGCGGGAGCGCCGCCGCGCTTCCCAAGCGGCGCACTAATGCTGACTTTTAAAAAACAGCTTTATTGAGATTGTATTAGTCCATGTTTGTTGCTTATAACAGAATGCCTGAAACTGGGTAACTTATAAAGAAATAAAGTTTATTTCTTAGTTTTAGGGTCTGGAAATTCCATGGCTCAGGGCCATGATGAGGACCTTCTTTTGGCTGAAAACTCTCTACAAGATCCCATGGTGACCAGGATATTACATGATGAGAAGGGGCCGAGCAAGAGGGAGCTAACCTCCTCCCTTGCTCTCCTTTTAAAGTCATCAGAACCCTGCCCATTACTCCTAGAATTTTTTAATCCATTCATAAGGACATAGTCTTTACAATATAATCACCTCTTAAAGGCCCCACCTTTCAATTACCATAAAAGGATTTCCCACCCTCTTAACAAAATGGACATCAAGTTTCCAGTACATGAACTTTTGGGGTACACATTTGAGCTATAGCAGAGGTATATAATTGACATTCAATAAGCTGTATCTACTTAGAGTGTATAATTTGATAAATTTTGGCATATCTATGTATCCCTGAAACCATCATCACAGTCAAGGTAATGAACACAGCCATCACCTTCAAAAGTTTCCTTCTGCCATTTGTATTCCCTCCTTTGCTTTGCTACCAACTTCTCTCCTCCCAATCCTTGAACAAGATTGGTCTGCTTTCTGACACATGGAAATGTTAGAATTTTCTAGAATTTTTCATTAATGGAATCATTGAGTTTTAACTTTTTTGTTTGATTTCTTTCATCCAGCATAATTAATTTGAGATTCACTCATGTTGTTTTATGTATCAATAGTTCATAGATACTCTCTGTCATGTAGATGTTAAACCAATCTTGCAGTTTACCAGATAAACCTCACTTGATGTTTCAAGAAATTTGTCCATCTTATAGTTTATTGGCATAAAATTGTTCATCTTTTTTTTCCCCAAGTGCTATCTTATATAAAAAGAAATAAAGCAAAGCAAGGGGATAGAGAGTGATGGGGTAGATTGTCTTATAATGAATAATCTTTGATACCAGGAAATAAAGTATGTAGAATCTTTTTGGTAGAGAATTGCGTTTGGAAAGATTTTTATAAAAATTACTTAGCTTAAAAGGTTTGGCAGCTTAAGAAGGATACATTTAAATTATTTGGAAACTTGGCTTCCTTAGAACTTCCCATTCCTTGACAGTGTTGTCTAAATGAGGCATTAATGTAATTAGATTAAAACATGTCCAAAGTAACTTTGACTCTACCATGTAGTCTTCAGTACCTTCCCTCCTATATAATACAGAGAAGCTGCTCTTAAAACCTTACAGCTGAATTGTATTTTTAGATTTAAAGTAGCAGGAGGACTTCCTTTGATGCATGTGAGAATTTCTGACCAGAAGATGAAAGATGTGCTATGTTTGATTAACAGTATACCTTTGCCACAGAAATCATCTGTACAGTCTCCAGAGAGACAGGTAAATGGTTGTAATAAAAATGCTGAATTTCTTATTTTCGCTACTGTTTTAGAGTAATGGTGGAAAGTCAGTTTTAGGGAAAGTTTATATGTGAAAGGACTAAAAATAGAGGAATTAAAGGACAATGTCTTTCGAATCTGTTAACTGTGTTTTAAATAAAACTAGAAATAGAAAAATTTTTTTAAAACATTGTAAATGAAACAATTGGTGTGAAATTTCCTTATATTTTAGACTTACAAGTTCTAGGTCACTTTAATTGGCATTGGTCTTTACAGCATAAAGGAAATGCTGGATTTCTGTCTACTTTGAAATGAAATTTGAGAGGGCCAACTGATGGTGATACTATTTTCTGGGGACCCATAACAAAGATGTACTTTAATATTGTAATAGACAGAAGCTAAATAATACACAATGATAAATAGACTTACCGTCTAGAATTGTACATAGTTTTGTCCTTGTACATGCAAGTAGTAGTCTTAATAATTTATAAATCTCAGATAACCGTTAGTCAGTTGCATAATATGTTTTATTGGAAATTTTGTGTATTGTGCGTGTATGTGTCTTTCCATCTCTATCCTCTTTTCAATCTTTCTCTCATTTAAGTATATTTAATTCTGCTATAGCAGTATTTTTAAGAAAACTTCTTGTATTCTTTGCTAGGTGTCCTCAATTCCAGTTATTTCAGGTGGAACAAAAAGTCTGCTTAATACTTCACTATTGCTAGATGGAGTGGAATCAGGTAAAGAAAGTAAAATATTCTTTCTCTATTAAACCAAGCATATACATTGTTATACAGAGGTACAACTTTCAGAAAATAAGGGAACTCTGAAAATTTTACAGTAATTTCCTGATTCTAGTTCTAGTTGTGCTACTAACCAACAGTGTGGTTTTGGTCACTTGTCTTTTTTAAGCCCCCAAATGAAGGGATTGACAGTGGAATTTTGTGATCGACAGTGCTTACTTACGATTTTGTGTAAGCTACTTTTTTGGTCCCAGTCTCTGTGATTCTTTTCTCCGGCTTTGGCCTAACTGGTCTCTTTTAATTTTGAACTAGAATGTAAGTTTCATGAGGACAGGACCTTATCTATTCTGGTCACTCTGGTGTCCTTTGTGGCTGGCACAGCCTGATTCATGGTAGATGATGCCCAGTTAGTATTTTATTAAATATTGAATGAATGAACTAAAGCCAAAAAAAAAAGAAGAACCACTGAAGAAAAGATAGTAGTGCTGTTTTATTTTAAATATGATGATCACATCCCAGGCTGAGTCACTTTGTGGGACTTTAAAAAAGCATTGAATATGAAGATTATATCTAATAAATTAATTTTACTTTGGGGATGTTTAAGCTTGAGTGTGTTATGCAATTTTCAATGGACATATTCTCAGTTCAAATGAATGTCTTTTTATCTTAGAGTCTGATGACGAGTATTTTGATGCTGAAGAGGGGGGTGCACAGACTGGTGATAGTATTCGAGGTTCAGAACTAAAAAAAGCTGCAGAGGTCCCAAATGAGGAGCTCATTAATCTTTTACTCAAATTTGAAATGAAAGAGGTGTGTATTTTTTTGTCCGTAAATAAAGTATATTAAAAATATATTAAGAATGTGCTTGCTTGCGCGTGCGCGCGCGCGCGCGCACACACACACACACACACACACACACAAAGTTTCAAAAAAAATGAAATGTAATTTTTTAAAAACATCTAAGAATGATCCATAGTATATCTGATCTATTTGGGAAAAGCTCTTGAATCTTAGTTTAGGATTTGCTTTTCTGCAGAAAATTCCTATGACATATTTACCTCAATTTTTTTAAACTTTCACTTTTGAGCTAAATAATGTTGTTTATTATCATGTTTATAATTTGGAAAAATGTAAACAACCTAAATTTCCAATATGCTCTTTCTACCCTTTAAAAGTCATGTAGTAAAAGGAAACATGGAAAGATGTTCACAATATATTATCATTCAGGAATAAAAAGATTACAATACCAATGATATTATAATTACCTTTAAAATTTTATGCATATATTTTATGTGATAAATGACAGTGTTCCTCTCTGGGTGGTGGGATTACAGTTTTTCATTTTTACCTGTTTACTTTTCCATATATTCTAAATTTTCTATAATTTATATTGCTTTGATAATAAAACACAAAATATCTAAAATGGGGATTTTCCAATCTAACATGGAGATTTTCCTTATTGAATGTTTTATATCTCAAAGTAAAAGCATGTCCTAAAATATGTCAGAAATACCAGATTTTAATTGTGTGTACAAACCTAAGTATTACCGGTATTTTTTTGAAGTAAGATGTGTTCTCTACCTTTACCCTTTTTGACATTTCTCTTTCTCTCGTACTCTCATCTAAAATAGTAGTAAGTCCCTTGACTCTAACTTCAAAGTACATTCACATGATTGCTGTTCCCTTCCACTGGTACTGTACTGTCCAAGTCACCATCATCTTTTGCTTGGATTATTGCAGTAGCCTCTTAACTGTCTCTGCTTCCATTAGGTATTCTGTTCTCCTTATAATAGCCAAAGTGATTCTTTTAAAGTGAAAATCAGATCATGTACTGTTCTGCTCAGAACCCTTCACTGGCTCAATCAGAGTAAAGGACTTCTCATGTCCTGCAAGTCCTTACACAAGTCACCCCATGTAACCATGTACTGTTCTGCTCAGAACCCTTCACTGGCTCAATCAGAGTAAAGGACTTCTCATGTCCTGCAAGTCCTTACACGAGTCACCCCATGTAACTGTTTGGCTTCATCTTCAATTCTTTCCCACCTTGCTCACTCTGCTCCAGCTGTATTTTATTTATTCCTTCAGTAAGTATTGAACATATGCCATCATGTACCAGACATTGTTTTAGATACTGAAAAACAGCAGTGAGCAAAATTCTTGCCTCATAGAGCTTACACTTGTCTTTTGTTCTTCCTTATATATCAAAGCACATTCTTTGTGCTTGCTGTTTCCTTTGCCTGGAACACTTTTTTCCTGCATGGCTTGATTCTTTACCTCCTGCAGGTATTTGCTCAAATGTCATCTTATTGGGAGGCCTGACCAACCAACATGAGATGGCAACCTTCACTTTCCCCAATTTTCTCTAGAATGTAAGCTTCGTGAGAACAAGGACCATGTTTGTTTTGATCACTCTGCTGTCCTTAGTTGCTGGCGTAGCCTGATACATGGTAGATGATGCTCAATAAATATTTTATTGAATGTTGAATAAATGGACTGAAGTGGAAAACAATCAGAACCACTGAAGAAAAAAATAGCACTGCTGTTTGAAATATTTTTCCCAGCATAACTCTTTTTTTTTTTTTTTTGCCATTGTGAGGTTTTAAATGTTTCTGTAGTGAGATTTATCAAATTTTTTCATTATGTCCTAGTTTTAGTATATGTTTAGAAAGTTCTCCTTTGTTACAAAAATATTTAACCATGATTTTATATATTTATGATTTCATTGCATTCATTTAAATCATTTATTTATATGAAACTTATTTTTGTATATCGATTTTGTACTTAGTACCTTATTGGACCTGTACTATCTTATTGTTATCTTACTGTTTTTCAGTTGACAGTCCTGGTTTTTCTTAAGTATATAATTATATCATCTGCTAATAATATTAATTTTTGCCTTTTGTTCAGAATTTATATTGTTCTGGTTACTATTGCTGCCTGTCAAGTTACCCTAAAACTTATTAGCTTAAAATAAAACAGCTATTTTATTTTGCTCACAATTTTGTGGGTTAGAATCTGAAAGGGCCTGGCTGGATAACTTTGTGTATAGTCTTTTTGGTTGCAGTCAGTTGTTAACTTGGGCGGCAGTCATCTGAAGTCTCAGCTGGACGTCCATGGTGGCTCATTCATGGGGCTGGCAGTTCACACTGGCGTTTGTATTGGGAGGTCACCTGGGACTATTGACTGAAACACTCATGGCCTCCCCAGCATGACAATCTCAGGATAGCTGAGCTTTTTACATGGTAACTAGCTTACCCCAGAGTGAGCATTCCCAGATGGGAGTTGCATGGCCTTTTTTGACATCAAAAGTCATTATAGTATTACTTCTTCTGTCCTCTATTGATTGAAGCATTCAGAAGCCTGCCCAAATTCAGAATATGGGGATAAAGACCTCTACCTCTTGATGGGCATATCAAAGAACTTGCATTTTAAAAAAATTGCTGTGTATATGTTTTATTGGCTAAATATACTCGTTGTCATTTCCAGAATTATTTTAAATAGTAATATGATGATGAACATTCTTGTCCTTTTACTTTAATAGGAATGCTTCTTTTATAAAACATCAAACATGATTTTTGTTTTGAGATACAGGTTTAAGAAAATCATATTAAGGAAGAATTCATACATTCCTGTTTTACTAAATTTAAAATAAGTCAATCATGGATGATAAATTTCATCGTGATTTTTATAGAGGTACTTATATTCTCAATGACAGAATTTAAGATGATGATTTTCAATTATGTTAAATAACTTTGTGGTAGTAGAGGGATATGAACAAAGTTTTCACTATTCTCATGGTGATAGATATGGAGAAAGGTTTTGTTTTTGTTATTTTAAGTATGATTCAAGCTTCTTATCAACTTTTCATTGGCTGTGCTAATTCTTTTAGGTGATTTTGGAATTTACTAAACAACAGAAAGAAGAAGATACAATTCTAGTATTTAATATTACTCAGTTAGGAACAGAGGCTACAGTGAGAACATTTGACTTAACGGTGATATCTTATTTAAAGAAAATCAGCTTGGATTACCATGAAATTCAAGGTAAAAGTCAAAAAATAGAAATAATAGCCAGTAATAAAAATAGCACTTTTGAGTTTCTGAAACACTTTCATTTATGTAATAATATTTATAACAAAAAATAGCTAGTACTGTTCTAAGTGCTTTACAAATAATAACTCAGTTGATGCTTATAATAATGCTCTGAAGTAGGCAGTTTTATTATCTCCAACTTACTATGTAAGTAAGACATAGATTGGTTATATAATTTACCCATAGTCACACAGCTAGTGAGTGGCTGAACCATGATGTAAGAAACCCTGAGGTCTGGCCCTAGGGCCTATATTCTTAACTACTATGATCTATTGCCTCAGAGAGTCCATGTAAATCCCCCTGATATAGGGAGCATTATTCCCATTTTACAAACAAAGAAAGGCTAAATAAAGATTAAATGCCTTACTTATTATCATATCTGTCATGAATGGCGACACCTAGTGTTCATCTCTGGTCTTATGATATTGAAGGCTACCTTCTTTTTGTTAAGGAGTGTTCATTTATCACAAGAAGTACCAGGTTATAAAAATAAAAATGGTAGGATGTAAAGTTAACTCTTTTCAAAGCTCTTATAGTTTATTGATTTCAGCGTATGTCTTGTGTGAGATATTTGAGGCATGAAGGAATGGATGAATCTACAGTAATTAGTATTTACTAATATATGCTTAATGCTTTAATAAAGTTTTGTGATTTTTTAATATTTGAAACTAAAACCTTAGTTTAGAAGAAAAATAGTGTTTTTTATCTTAGTAATTTTCAATAGACACAGTGTTAGATGGAGTTTACATTATGTCTTGAGGAGAAAAAATATAAATAATAAATTTTCTAGGCTATTTTTTCCTTTAGGGAAGGTTATGACCTTGGAGGTCAAGGGATAATTCTGAAATGTCTCAGAAGCAGGAGTTATAGAGCTGCAAGTAATAAAAGGTAGATAAAATGGTGGGTCAATCACTTCTCCCTCCACAGCTTTTAGAGGCAGTTGCTTGGTATATTTGAATAAGGGTGTAGAGGACATCTGGTAGTACCTGTTGTTTTTAAGTTAAGAAGTTTAACAATTCTCCTCCCTTAAAAAAAGTCTTTTCTCTTCTATGTAAGTTGCCTTTCTCAGTTAAACAAAGGAAAATTACTTAAATTTATTTAATATAAGTAAATTATTTGTTCGTAGAATTTTAGAGCCCGACAGGATATTAGAGATTTTTCTGGTACAATGTCCTTGTTATGTAATTGAGGAAATTGAATTTAAATAGTTTTTAGTAAGAATATAGAGATGAAATAGAATTTATATTTCTGGATTCTTACACCTGTAGTCTCACTATTGCCCCACAAATGCACGTAATGGCCTTAAAAATTTCTAGAGAAGTTTTGATTATATTTGAACACAGATACAAAATCAAATGAAAATAAATACACATGTTTTTAAGTAAGTTAGATGCCAAATGTAAGGGATTTGGATTGGTTTATTTCTTTGCCAGTGATGACCTTAGCATTTATGCACAGATATTCTTTTAAAGCTTAATTAGCAAATTTTTTAAAAAAGAAAAAGACATATAGAAAGTTCCAAAATTAAAAATGAGCAATTTATTTGAAACAATTTTTTTAAAAAAAACTTTTTCTTTAATCTAGGATCCAAAAAGAAGCCTCTTCATTTGATTAGCTCTTCTGACAAACCTGGATTAGATCTTTTAAAAGTGGAATATATTAAGGTAAGGACCATAGAATAATTATATACTTATTGTATAATCTAAACTATACTCTTGAAAGGAATAAGGTGACAGTACATTACTAAAGTTTCTGGATGTGTACCACAGTTTTTAATTATAGGAATATCTCTTGTTTCTTTTTCCATTTGTACATCTTCT
This sequence comes from Galeopterus variegatus, assembly GCF_000696425.1. Lineage (NCBI taxonomy): Eukaryota > Metazoa > Chordata > Mammalia > Dermoptera > Cynocephalidae > Galeopterus > Galeopterus variegatus. The sequence goes on along the minus strand of NW_007731777.1, from coordinate 29,172 downwards.
TTCTCTTTCACTTAAGTACAGGGATATTACAAAGCCACTAAGCTTCTTGTCCCCAGAGATGGAAGCTTGGGATAAATTAGGTATTACTTCCATCTTCTGGGGCATTTTCACATACCTACGCTGGTTGTATATGTAGGTGACATTTGGCTGAGAGTATCCTACATCAAAAAAGATAAAGTCAGATTGAATTGGGTTCAGAAGAGAACTGCCAGAATTGGGAAGGAACTCAAAAATATATTGTAGGAGAAATGCTGAAGGAACTGGTGGTATTTAGCTTTATTCAAGATTAGTTGATTTGTTTAGTCATTCAACAGCTATTTATTGAATGTCTGTGTGCGTTACTGAATGTCTATACTGTTAGGCACTTGGGATACAGAGATGAAAAACATTCCCTGTCCTCAAGAAAATTTTAAACTGGTAGGGAGATAGGTATGTAAACAACAACTAAAATATAATGTGATTGATTCTCTGATAAAAGCACAAAGCTGAGAGGCAGGGAAACGAGCCAGGCCAGGAAACTTCTCACAGGAGGTAATCCTTTGAGCTTGAATTTACTATTTTGTTCCCAAGGACAGAACTAGGACCAGAGTGTCGTTATGATGGGAGATAGGTTCAGTATTGTTAAATCAGTTTATCTGAAGATTGAATTTGTAAGGAAATGAGGTTTCTTTCACCTGAGATATCAAAAAATAGGCTTGCTGAAGACTTACAGAGGGATTGAAGCATTAGGTGATGGATGGACTACATGATCTTATACCTTCCAACCTTCAGAGTTCGTCATTCTGACACCTGACTGAAGTTTCCCAGAAATGAATATCCTCCAGTGTTTGAAAAGGAGAACATATTTGCACAATTATAATAATTATGTGGATGTAGGCTTAAACTAATGACAATTAAATATATAATGTACTTAAAAATACATTTATAACTAAATATAAAGAAATTAACCAGAGATTATAAATAAGTGATATATTTACTTTGGTTTTAATTTCTTCTTTCAAACATTTGTTTCCTTTTTCAGGCTGATAAGAATGGACCTAGTTTTCAAACAACTTTTGAAAAAACTGAACAAACACTTAAGGTAAGAAATTCCATTAAAAAAAAATATCCTATTTGCTAGTATCCTCTGAGGAATATTGACTGGGTAACTTTTTTTGGATCTTGATTATGTCATCAATTAACCTTGTAAGGTACTTATTATGATCTGTCTTTATGATTCATCTTAGTAATGCTGTTGTTTTGACTTACTCAATCACATCCTAATGTCCTTAAAAGTTTGAGTATTATTTCTGAAGAAGGGAATGCTATAAACAGGGGACCTTCAATTTACAAAGAACAAGGTTATAAACAAACCAAACTACATACCATCATTTAATGCAGGGGTGAAAAAGTTTATAAAATACAAGGAGAGATGTTGAGTACTTTTGAAGCCATACTACTTAGGTAGTAGTACAGAGAAAGAAGAGGCAAAATATACTTGTGGGTGAAATTAAAAAGAAAATGAGACAGGTGAGTTTTAGATCCCATTTTTGAGAGATGAGAGAATCTGTTGTAATATTGTGAACCTTCCTTTTTACAGTTTTTAAATCCATTTATGCCTCGCTCAGCCAGTGAGCGGGAACCGGTCTATACGTGGGATCCGAACCCTCGGACAGGAGCGCCGCCGCGCTTCCCAAGCGGCGCACTATCCATTGCGCCAACGGGCCAGCCCTAGATCCCATTTTTGAGAGATGAGAGAATCTGTTGTAATATTGTGAACCTTCCTTTTTACA
>NW_007731777.1:23061-26205 GCF_000696425.1 Galeopterus variegatus | reverse complement strand
TTATGTTATTTTAATAAATAGTCCATTGAAGATCCAAGAAGCCATATTTATGTTGAATATCAGGATGACCAAGAGAAGCAGATTATAAGCTTCATGATCATTTTGCTTGGGAAATAGAGTAATTAGGTTACTGTGATAGTCTAATGTACCCCTGAAATATGTGAAGTGTGATTTACTCTCTATGTATTTCTTATTTAAGGAGGTATTGAATCTTCCTCTCCTCTCTCTTCCTTACAAGTGGTAGAAAGCGGTGATGCAAGCCCAGCTGGGAGCCTTTTGGGTTCATCATGGAGACTACAGGTTATAAGTGGCCAAGAAGAACTAATTCTCTTTTTAAAACATTTTTAGGTGGCCTTTTCATCTTTAAATTTGTTGCTACAAACACAAGCTCTTCTCTCTTCTATTAATTACCTGACAACCATTATTCCATCAGATGGTCAAAACATGGGTATTACGAAGGAGGTACCAATTCCAAGTGAAAAACAGCAAAAAAATTCAAGTCTGCAGAAAGGTATGAGAAACACTTTTTTGTTTCTTGTTAGCAAGAGTTTGAGAATTATGGAGATAAATAAAAAATCTTAGTGATTATCTCATTAAGTCATTTAAATGCCTTTTTACCCCCTTCTGCCTTATTCTGTATGTTGGCACCTAATATGTAAGGCCAATGTAATCAACACTATCGTTTTAAAAAAATGTTTTTATTCTTATTTTGGTGGTGTTGGGGGGTTGCCTTTAGGTAGACAATAGGGGAAGAAGACCCATATTTATACTGAGCTCTTCCTCCACTGTTAGGGGCTCCTGAAGAAGCTCCATAGAGAGTCTTTCCTAACATTTTACACTAAGGAAATCAAAACCCAGAGAAATGAAGGCAAGGGTTTAGGTATAGGCTCTAATTGGCCAAGAACCCAGATTTTGGATTAGAAAGAACTCAGTTCTAATCCTGACTCTGNTGTGATCTTAGGCATATTATTTAACTTCTCTGAGTTTTGGTGTCCTTATTTATCTGTTTATTTTAGGGTATTTTGTTGTTGTTGTTGCCTTTAAATTACAACAGTAGCATATGTCACTAATAAAAAGGCAAACTGTACAGAATATATAAAGCAAAAAAGTATTTGAAATCTTTAAAAGTTTAAGAATTTTGTAATTTTTAAAAACAGAACCATGAATCACTTAGTACAGGGAGGAAACCTTAATAGAGTTTGGATTACTAGAATCCCATTCTGATAGAATGCTTTGTTTTATTTTCAGTGATTGTATCTTCTAAAGATAATGACATTATTGGCTTCAGGCTGTTTGCCAAGTTAAACGCTTTCTGTGTCATTGTTTGCGATGAGAACAATAATATCGCTGAAATCAAGATTCAAGGTAAAAGTTCTCATGGTATTAAAAATAGGTGAAAAGATAAGCATTTTCTTTTTCTTTTTTTTCCCCCAATCCCAAAGAACATACAAATGGAGGGCTCTGAGCTGTGAAAGCTGGAAGGACGCAGTTAGACCGCATGCTTTATCCTCTTCAGGGTATAGCTGCTGGTCAGAATCTGACTATCCACTTGAATCACACACACATCCTAGTGTTTGGGACCTTTCTGAAAGTTGTCTAGGTGGTGAAAAGGGATATTAATGTCAGTGTAGGAATGCTATTGATGGGCTGGGAGAAGTGTCAGTCCAGAATTCAGGTGGAGGTCTATGGACTTTACTTTATCTCTTTTACTATTATATTATCTTTATATATTATATTTATATATAATTATATTTACATGTTATATAATTATATATTATATTTTTCCTTATTTATGCTTTATCTTTATGCAAAGCAACCTTATCATGAAGAACATACCCCATCAGTCCATTATGTACTTTTAAGCAAAAGCTGCTGAAGCTCATTTAGCTTTTCCTCTGGGCTGATCTTTATTAGCATATTATGATCTGACAAAGGTAAGAATTATATTTAATGAAATTCTTTAAAATCTTAAAAGCCAGAAAGCCAGGTTTCTTTTTCTTTGTCCTTTCCAAACTGGAAGTGTATTTACTAGTCTGAATTTGATTCGTAAAACTTTTACAGCTTATGTGTAAATGACTGGATATAAGGCATAAAGGATTTACTTAAATCTTGAGATAATCTGTTTGCACTAGATGTGTTTTTTTTCCAGAAGATTGGAAATTCTGGTTATAACTTTTTATGAGTTTGTAGATTTTGGTGTTTTTAAAATTGAAGATATCTAATATTGCAACTTATTTATCAAGTCTGAGTTCAGACATTGCTAAATTTTAAAGATTTTACCCCAAAATAAATTATGCAATGGAAAGATCTTATTTATGGTAGAGCAGTAGTACATATATCAATATGTACTATATTAATACAATTGATATTACAATTTATATTATAATATTAACAATACAATACAATTTTTTTCAGGGCTTGATTCCTCCCTTTCTCTTCAGTCAAGGAAACAGTCACTTTTTGCCAGACTGGAAAATATTATTGTCACAGATGTTGATCCTAAGACCATTCATAAAAAAGTAGGTGATAGTAATAGATATTTAATTTTTTTTATGATTGAATATGAGATTCTATTGTACAATATATATTATTTTGAAAAACATCAATGAAATATATTTTTATAGAAAATGTCTGTTTCTGTAAGGATTGTAAATGTAAACCCTTTTCTAAATGGGATTTTTTTGTCATTTTCTTCCTAGATAGAGTACATTCATATCTCTGTTTTTCAGGCTGTGTCAATAATGGGAAATGAAGTTTTTCGTTTTAACTTGGATTTGTATCCAGATGCTACTGAGGGCGAGTCATATACTGACATGTCGAAAGTGGATGGTGTGCTATCACTGAATGTTGGCTGTATTCAGATTGTTTATCTTCATAAATTTCTTATGTCACTTCTGGTAAATTCACTATTTATATACTGATTTTTCAACTTAGAAATACTTACATAAGTCTGATAATTATGATTGCAGATGTTATGAAGTTTGGATTTTAGGATGGGCTTTCTTTTAACTGTAGGTGGCGTTTCTGTAGATATAGAGGTCAAAACCCCTGTTTAACAGTTGAAATCTGAATCATTTTATGATTTTTGTTTAGAACTGTAATTATTTTTCCTAGAACTTAATGAAGCCAAATTCTTGAGTACAA
>NW_007731777.1:16462-22577 GCF_000696425.1 Galeopterus variegatus | reverse complement strand
TTTTGTTTAGAACTGTAATTATTTTTCCTAGAACTTAATGAAGCCAAATTCTTGAGTACAAAAATGATTGAGAAAATGTTTTTCTTAGTTGTTTAGCCATATAACACTAGCTCTGGTTAGGCAGCTAACTATGGATGGATTGTAAGTAATTTCTTCCTACCACTTGAAAAATAGGGCTTAATTGAAAGTTATCTATTGGAAAAAAGTTAGCACATGTATAAAAAGAAGGTGGTATTATAATTGATGTGCCTGTCCTCTGTTTGAATTTCTCCTTTTATGCTTTGGCTACAAAGAACTTCCTGAACAATTTCCAGACAGCCAAAGAGGCTGTGAGTGCTGCCACTGCCCAGGCTGCAGAAAAAGCTGCCACAAGTGTGAAGGATCTTGCCCAGAGGAGTTTTCGTGTTTCCATCAATATTGATTTGAAAGCACCAGTTATAGTCATCCCACAATCTTCTGTTTCCACCAATGCAGTAGTGGTAGATCTTGGATTAATCAGAGTTCAAAATCGGTTCAGTCTGGTGTCTGGTGAAGACTACTTGAATCCCCCAGTAATTGACAGAATGGATGTACAGCTAACAAAGCTTAAGCTTTCTAGGTATGCTCTTTCAATAATTATGTATTTCAGTATTATGTTAATGTTTGCCATGAAGTTTTATTATGACTATAGAAATTTATACACGACATACTTATATTACACAGAACAGTTTATTTTGAAAATTTTCAAACCTACAGAAAAATTGTNACACGACATACTTATATTACACAGAACAGTTTATTTTGAAAATTTTCAAACCTACAGAAAAATTGTAAAAATAGTACCATGAGTGCACCTAAACATTGTTCATCTAGATTCATCAATTGGTGTTTACATTACCTTTACTCTATGTATATACATATTATTTAAAACATTTTTTGCTAAACCATTTGAGAATAGATATTTTTACCCCTTTTCCCTAAGTATTTTAACATGTGTCTCCTAAAAACAAGGACATTCATTTTCTTACATTGACCACGACGTAATTATAAAATTTTAGAAATTTAATATTGATGTAATACTACTATCTAAAGTGCACTGAATATTCAGATTTTACCAGTTATCTCAGTAATGTCCAACCTCCCCTTCCCCAGTAGTAATTCTGGCCCCCTCTACCCCCTAATCCAGGATCACACATGGCATTTAACTGTATCCTGTACTACTGAGGGGGATTTCCATACCCGATAGACAATTATTCTGGAACAGTTCTTCAGCCTTTCTGTGTCTTTTATGATGATGACTGTTTTGAAGAGTGAAGTCTAGTTTTATAGAACACCTCTCAATTTGGTTTTGTCTGAGTGATTCTTTATGGTTTGATTGAGCTTACATTTTTGGCAGGAATACTGTCTAAGTAAAGTTTTATCCTCAGTGCTCACACTAAGTGACACATGAAGTCTCTACATAATTCATTTGAAAATCTTTTTCTAGCCTGTCTAAGGAGATTTAATTATTCAGAGTAAAAGAGTAATGATTATAAGGCAAGTCCAGAAAATAATCCTGGAAAAGAGCTTTATGAAATGCCTTAGAAAATGCTGACTGTTCACCTTACCATTGTTTTCTTCAGTCTCTATAACAATACGTATATTAATCCTTGAAAAATTGTATTTGATGATTTCTGCCATCTTGTCAACAGTATGAATTTTTAAAAAAAAATTTGTTACATTTTTCACCTAGCTACTGTTTAAAGAAAAATCTTTTTTTAATGGTTAATTGTGTATCCAATGTTTTAATCTTTCTCTACTAGTGGATTACAGATTAAGTTAATTATAGATTCAGTTTTGAAAACACTCAAGCAGCACTGTTTCAAATCAGTATTCAGAGCAGCAAATAATGGCTTGGCTTTGTTTTTTTCCATGACGTGTTACCTTTCCCTCCTGTATTTATGCATGTGTATCATTTCTATTTTTCATTAGGACAGTGATCCAGCCAGGCATCTCCCATCCTGATATTCAGCTGTTGCACCCAATTAACTTGGAGTTGTTTGTAAATCGGAACCTAGCTGCATCTTGGTACCATAAGATGCCGATTGTGGAAATTAAAGGACATCTTGATTCAATGAATGTAAGTTTATTAGTGAAAAAAAACTTCATTCTTGAAATTTTAAACTCTGAAGACTTTCTCAATGTAAATTCAAATGAAATGTAGATTTTTTTACTAAATGATATAAGAAGAATTTCAATGAGATATTGGCCAACAAGATTATTATTATGTTCAGTAGAATTTAATTTTCAATTAAACCTTACTTAACTTCTAAATTTGCTATATGTACACTGGTAGAGATCTATAAGCAAATTATTTATTAGCATATTATGTCTCATATACATAAACTTTTATCTTAGGGATATCTGAGTTCTCCTAAGATAATCGTGGCATTGAGGGAAATGCCTATTTTTTATATTAAAGACAGCCTTTTTATTTCATTGGAATTATTATTGTTTAAAAAATAGAATTTATGCATTTTCTGAATTTGTCATATTTTTTTAAATGATCCAATTTCTCTGATCGTTATTAACTTTCAGTAATGATTCAAGTTATGTCAGTGGTGCTAATATTGACTCATCACATTGTTTTTGTACAAACATTTTCTTATCTTTGATGAAGGAACTATTTTGTTTTTTTTTTTTTTTGGCAGCTGGCCAGTAAGGGGAATTGAACCCTTGACCTTGGTGTTACAAGGCTGTGTTCTAACCAACTGAGCTAACCAGGCAGCCCCAACATTTTCTTATCTTTGGAAATAAGAATTTTAATATGAAATAAGTAGTATGATACTTGAGTGGGTAGTGATTATAAAACTTTCAGTCAGTTAGGAGTATTTTGTTCATTGTGTTTTGTCACTGGGAATTTATTTTTTGTATTAAAATTGTTTCATTTTAAATGTAATATATTTATCTTTTAACATAATATTTCACAGGTTAGTCTAAATGAAGAAGATCTTAACCTTTTATTTAGAATACTAGCAGAAAATCTTGGTGAGGCTCCTGAAGACTTGGATAAAGTGAAATCAAAAATTCAAGAGACAGGTAAGAAGCTGTCTGACAGTAGGGAGCATAATACACATGTGTCTGTTTATTTTACAATTTAGTAGGGGAGCCAGACAATAAAAATGAAGCAAACAAATATATATTTACTAATTGTAATTTGTAGAACCAAGAAAACAAACAAGATGTTATTCAATGAAATCATAGTTGGAGATGATTGACTTTTATTAGTTAAGCAAACAGTTATAGTTTCCACACTTTTTTCTAAGTTGCATGAGTTGGGAGGAGGCTATAAAGAAGGGTTTCAAATCAGTGGTAGATTCCTGGAATAATTATTGAATTTGCATGTATAGTAAAAGCTTTTTTAAGTTGTCACTAGGCTATGGTGGCATATTCCACCTGATTTTTAAATAAGGCTTAGTAGTAAAATATCTGTAAGAATTGAAATGGTTGGTAACCTACCACTTCCTGAAAATACTGGAAATATTGTCCTTCAGTAAAAAAGGAAAGACAATTTAAATTATTATAGTGGCCTTTTTGACTTAAATGCAAAGTAGTTACCACACTTATTTTTTTAAGCTACTCTGTGTGTGTGTATGTACACCATGTACATACACACAAATATAATCTTGTTTTTTCCAAACAAATGGTAGCATTCTGTGTGTGTGTGTGTGTGTGTGTGTTTGTGTATGTTTTTAAAAAACATTTTGCTGTTTTTTAAAAAAATTAACAGTGTATCTTGGTGTTCATTCCATAGCTGTATAAATACTATGTGTATAGGTCTGCTTCATTCTTTTTATTGGCTGCCTGATATTAAGTTCTGCTGAAATATCATGATTTATTTAGACATTTTCAGTCTTTCACTGTTACCATGTTGCATTGAATACTCTTGTACATATACTTTTACAAGTGCATGTATGTGAGGTCTTCAGAATGTTCATGGAAAGATTTGTATTATCTTTTAATTCCATTTTTTCATAAACTTTTTGAAATACTCTCATAGATCTGTAGGGTAACACCAGTTAAAGGGTATGTAATCTTTATTTAAATTATTGATTTAATTGTTAATTAAATTTAAATTAATGTAAAATCCTGACAGATCTTGCTGATTGCCCTCCATAAAACTTGTATTAATTTTGGAACTCCCACCATGTTGTTTTCTAACACAGTGTATTATCAGATTTTTAAATTTTTGCCCATGTGCTAAGTGAAAAATAGTATCCCACTGTATATTTTTATTATTAAGAAACTTTTTCCTATATACATACGCAAGTCTTAAATTTACAATTCAGTGAATTTTACATGTGGATATACTTGTATAATCACCAAGATCAAGATAAAGCACATTTCCAGCACCCCAGAAGGCCTACCATCTCCCCCTTCCCAGTCAGTGCCAAACACCTGCCTTCTAATCCATCCATAGGTAACTACCATTCTAAGTTGTCATACTATAGATTAGTTTTCCTTCCTCTTGAATTTCATGTAAATGGAATCATACACACTTTACTTTTTGATGTTTTTCTCCTTTTGTTCAACATTTTGTTTGTGAAATTCGTCCATGTTTTATCTAGCAGTGGTTTGTTCTTTTTATTCCTATGTAGTATATGAATGTCTCAAAATGTATTTTATCCATTCTATCTTTGATGGACATTTGGGTTGTTTCTAGTTTTTAGTTATCATGAATAAACTTGCTGTGAGTATTGTTGTGTATGTTTTGGCATACTTATATACTTTTTCTTTTGTATATATATAGGTAGGAGTAGAATTACTGGGCCATATTTTAGGTTTATGTTTAGCTTCAGTAACTTATGCCAGAATATACAAGCAGTTTTCTAAGTGGCCGTACCAATTTTCTTTCCTACCAGTAATGTGTGAGAGTTCCAGGTGTTTCACATTCTCACCAGTACTTGGAATTGTCAGTCTTTAAGTTTAGCTATTCTGATGGATATGCACTGATATCTCAGTATGGTTTTTATTTGTTCCTTGATTACTAATGAAGTTGACCAACTTTTCATATACTTATTGGCCATTTAAAGTATATGTGGCATAACTATATTTGTTCCTTGATTACTAATGAAGTTGACCAACTTTTCATATACTTATTGGCCATTTAAATATCCTGTTTTGTGGCATAACTATTCAAGTCTATTGACTATTATTTTTATTAAGATATTTGTTTTTTTTTCTTACTCATATATAGGAGTTTTTAATATTCATTCTGGATATGAGCCCTTGCTAATTGTATGTGTTATATGTATATGTGTTGGTACATGTGTAGAAATATCTTCTCCCTGTCTGTGGTTCGGCTTTTCACTCCTAATGGGCCTTTTGATGAATAGAATTGTTAATTTTAATAAACTCCAACTTACTGTCTTTTTAAATGATCAGTGCCTTTTATTTCCTATTTAAGAAATCTTTGCCTGTTCTAGGAATTGTTTTTTAAAAACAAAATATTTGCTAGAATTGTTTCCCCTTGTTCACATTATGTTTGGAACAGTGCTGGAATAAGATGGTAGTTTAGAAACCTTGCCCTATGCATTGCTTTCCCAAAAGTAATAATTAACAGCAGTGGTTTTGCATATGAATTTCTGGTGTAGTTTACACTACGGGGTTCCTGTGTGTTCTGTTAGTGGTCCAGATAATGTTAACTGCAATAATAGTAATAACTAATGTTAACTGCAATAATAGTGATAACTAATGTAATAATATTGAGGGGTATTTGAGAGTGAAGGCTGTAAGGCCAGACTGGATGAATTTGGACTCTATCCACTTGTGTGTCCCTGGGCAAGTGTGACACTGTTCAAACCTCAGTTTGCTCATTTGGAATGAAGACAATAAAGTTCTTACCTCCGAGGGATGTCATAGGAATTAAATGAGACAGTCCATGTACAGCCCTTACTACAGGGTCTGGCATAGAGGTGAACACTTAGCAAGGGATAGCTGTTATTATTTTTGTGTATTGCTGTTTAGAAAGCAATTTTACTGCATTTCAGGATGTGTGAATTTCAGAAAAACAGTATTGTATTCATATAGTTTAACTTTTGTTTCTTAGTATGGCATAAGAGGCCCTAACCTCACCCTCCTTTTTTTTCTTTTCTAA
>NW_007731777.1:15731-16303 GCF_000696425.1 Galeopterus variegatus | reverse complement strand
TTTTGTTTCTTAGTATGGCATAAGAGGCCCTAACCTCACCCTCCTTTTTTTTCTTTTCTAATCTGACCTCATGTTATCATCTTCATGATTTAACCATATAAAACTTCATTCTGCTTGCAGATCCTGTCATGTGTTATCTCTCCATTGTTTTCTACAATCTCTTACCCTTTTTCTTGGAATGTCTTCTCTGTGCAAGGAGGTTCTTCAGCTCTACTTGAATGATACCGCTTCTATTAAGCTTTTTTTGGCCTCCCCATAATAATGTCATGCCTTGTTTTGTACTTTCATTGCATTTTATATAAAGGCTATTAATATTTGTCCACTTAATGTGACTAGGGTGGTCTGCTTATTTTGTTTGTTCGTATTTTAAATGTATATTTCTCTTCTAAATCATGAGTTTTCTAAGGGCTAGAGCTATTACTGCTTTGTGGATTTTCAGTGCCTGCAAAAGGTCCAGAGTACTCATGTAAGTATTTGTGGAAGAAATGTGTGAATAGAAATGAATGAATTTCTTTTAAATATCTTTAGGTGAAATTAAAGAGACCCTTGAAATTTCCATATCACAGCAAGAT
>NW_007731777.1:14402-15159 GCF_000696425.1 Galeopterus variegatus | reverse complement strand
CCGCGCTTCCCAAGCGGCGCACTATAGCAGTGCGCCACCGGGCCGGCCCCTGAGTCAAATTTTTAAAGAATAGTAAGAAATTGTCTGAGAAACGGGAATCAGGAAAGGGTAGGGTAGAAAGAGGAATAGGCGTAAAAATGGGAATATGTGAGAAAGCATAGTGGATACAGGGACTTGTAAGAACTTTCTCCAAAATCCCTTCATCAATAAATATAGAGGTTATGCTCTTTCTCCAAGCTAAAAATAATAAACTTTTAAACAAATGGATACCGCTTTTTCGATCTGAAATGCATGCTTTGAAACTAACTTTTTTCATGTTAAACCTCTGATATATTTCTGGTTAGTATCAGAGTTACTGAAGATTTTTATGGAAACATTTATAGATGAATCATTCTGTTTGCAAATATACTTAATTAACATATATACATAGAAAACCCATAAGTCCTTTTAGATATCATTTGTAATACATATTATGGTAGTTCCTTTCCCTTAGGACAGTGATTGGGGTGAAGGGGGAACAATTTGGTATTATAAACACACCTTTCTCCAGCCCCAGGTGGATATTTGGCATTTTCTGAAAACATTTTTTGGTGGTCATTACCTGGTGGGAGGGTGCTATTGACAGCTAGTGGGTTGAGGCCAGCTATGTGCTAAATATCCTACAGTGCACAGGACAGCCCTCCACTACAAGGAACTATGAGCTCAAAATGTCAGTGGTGCTTGCCTTAGGAGTAGTGTAAAAATTGGCAGTTTGTCT
>NW_007731777.1:0-12894 GCF_000696425.1 Galeopterus variegatus | reverse complement strand
CTGCTCACTGGCTGAGCGAGGTGCGGGTGCAGCACCGAGGGTTGCGATCCCGTTGCCGGTCACGAAAAAAGACAAAAAAAAAAAGGAAAAAAAAAATTTATTACACTAATACAAAGGAATCTTATATTTTAAAAATTTACTATCTTATGTAGTTTTTCTTATCACAAACTAAGAATATATCTAAATTTATCATAAAGTAGAAAATATCTAAAAACATGAAGCATATGTATGTCCTCAGTGTCTATACATAACACTTCAGTACTTGTTAAAGGCACCATTTCATTGGGACTGTGCTGTGAGTACTGACATATTAGGAAATCAGAACCCAGGTATAACACAGGGCTCAGGAACCTGTTTTGAAAAGTTGAGTTAATTTATTAGCAAATATAACTTTTTATTTCTTTTTAAATTTCTTTTTATATTTCATGAGTTTTTAAGTTTGTTCTAAATTATATTAATATGTGCTTATGAAAAATAAAATTAAACAATACAGTAAAGTAAAATTAACCAATAGAAGGAAAAATTTAGTATCACCTTCTAGTTTCACTTTCCCCCAAATAAATACTAGGTTATTGTTTAGTGGCTATCTCCAACCTTTTAAATTCACTTTCTAAATTGCAGCAAGCCAACTTTTAAAGTTATTATGGGTGTTTAAAGTTATAGGAATTCTATGGGGTATCTTTAGGTAAAGCAAATTTGTATTGAGGTTAATCCATAGTTTATATATTTTATAGATTTGTTCTTTAATATATTATGGTTTGTTCAAATGAGAGTAATACGGCAGTACCAAATGCTATAACAGTTGTAATTGGCTGGTGCTAGGCTCTTTTTTGTTTGTTTTTATGGAGTTTCTTTCATTTTTTTTTCAAAGCCAGGTTTATTGAGGTAGATGAGAGTAATATGGTAGTACCAAATGCTATAACAGTTGTAATTGGCTGGTGCTAGGCTTTTTTTTGTTTGTTTTTATGGAGTTTCTTTCATTTTTTTTTCAAAGCCAGGTTTATTGAGGTAAGCTTTATGTACAGTGTAATTCACCTGTTTTGTTGTATAATTCTATGAGTTCAGACAAATACACATTTCTGCAAATGATGCTTGAAATGTTTAAGAAACTTGATAGATCAATCTTATCTTTTTCTCTTTTAGACTCTAAAGGAGAACCTCTTCACATTGTTAACTCTGCTAATGTCACTGATGAACCCCTTCTGAAAATGTTATTGACAAAGGTATCTACATTCATTTCTAGCATCCTTTAATATTTGATTATATGAAGTTATATATGTTCCCATCATATTTAATATTCTTATTTTCTCCCCTAAAATTTTTCCTTCTAAACTGGTTGATTGTGGTGAATCATGCAAGCATGTGAAAATCCTGGTGTATTAGTCCATTTCTGTTGCTTATAACGTAAATACCTGCAACTAGTTAATTTATAAAGAAAATGAAATTTATTTCTTACAGTTTCAGAGGATGGAAGCCCAAGGTCTGGGGAACACATCCGATGAGGGTCTTCTTTGCTGGTGGCTTTATGGCAATGTAGGGATCTCACATGGCAGAAAACAGTGGAGCAGAGAGAGAAAGAAAGATAGCTCCTCACGCCCTCTCCTTTTAAAGCCCTCAGAACCATGCCCATGACCACCATTAAATCATCAATTTAATCACCTCTTCAAGGCCACACCTTTCAATTATAATAGGATTTCCCATCCTCTTAACACTGTCACAGTGGGGATCAAGCCTCCAACACATTAAACTTTTGGGGGGGCACAATTCAATCCATAATACCTGGATACTTTCATTAACCTTTTGAGTTACCCTACATTGTTGAATAAATGGAAGTAATCCAAAGCTCCACTGTAATCCAAAGCAAAGTGTGTTATAATCTAGATATACAAGCATTTCCCCCTACCTTTTAGATTAGTATATATAATACACTAGCATTTCCTCCAGAGCAGGATAAAAAATTTGAGTTTTTGTTGCTCTAAAATGTGAGAAATGCAATGTGGTCAGTTTTTTTCACACGTTCTTCCTCACCATTAAGAAATATTCTATGCTTATAGTGTTTTAATAGCATACTTTGAAAAGTAAAGAATGTGTGTATTTTGTGTGTGAATTTTTATTGTTCATAACCCAGTTGTTTAATTTTCCACTGTTTGTAGGCAGACAGCGATGGACCAGAGTTTAAAACTATTCATGACAATACCAAACAGAGACTGAAGGTGAATCTTCTATAATTCACTATGAGGCTGGGTTGTGTTAGTGATTAGCTCTAGCTTCATAGCCATTTTCAGTTGTGAGATTATGAATTCTAAAATTAAAATAAGGGTGGCAATAATAATAGATAATAATTTACCTAATTTTGTAGGTAAAATAAATGGTTATAGAATTGAAATAAAGTTCTTACAAACTTATTCGATTTGATTTCTTAAAAGATTATTTGTTTCCCAGATGTGAACTAATGATTACTTGTCAAGTATTTTGTTCAGTTCATTCAGCTATCATAATTTGGCCTAGTGTTAGTGGAAGCATTAAACATTTGAATTATGTATTGGCTTTAGGATAAGAATAAGCTTAAGGATGAGGATAGAGCATGGCCTAATATAGACATTGCTCACAGTCCACTGGGGCTCATATAGTCAGTCTTGGAAACATCTGAAATGTGCTTTTAGGCTTGACAATACTTTATATACCATTATTTAGAACTCATCAAGTTCTGTTGAGGTTAGAGCTATGGTCACACATAGGAGTGGGCAGAGTGTTGGTTTATTGTTTGGTAAGGATTATAATAGCGATGTTTGGTAAACATCGTAATAGTAAGTTCTTCCTTCAAAAAAAAAAAGGTCTTTAATTGAACTTTTCTTGTGCTGCTTGTATATATTGAAGCTTAAGATGATGTTTGGTAAACATCGTAATAGTAAGTTCTTCCTTCAAAAAAAAAAAAGGTCTTTAATTGAACTTTTCTTGTGCTGCTTGTATATATTGAAGCTTAAGATAAAAATATTACCATATCTGAAATCTTATCTCTAATTGTTCATTATCTTAGGTTTCATTTTCATCCTTAGACTTAGTACTTCATTTGGAAGCTTTACTTTCCTTCATGGATTTTTTATCATCTGCTGTTCCATCCTCTGAACCTTCCTCTTCTGAGAAGGAATCTGAGCTGAAACCATTTGTGGGGGAATCCAGAAATATTGCTATCAAACCTGGTATTAATTTTTGAGTCATGGTCTAATACTTTCTATCTGAACTCATGTAATAACTTGTTTTTCAAGCTAAGATAAATATTTAGCACCTTGATATTATAGCTGCTCTGACAGATTAGGTTAGTTTCAAAAGAAAGCATGTTTTTTCCCGATGGAATTATAGGGCAATATAGTGAAGGATTTTAAATAAATGTTGTTTAATATTAGTCACGTATTTAGGAAAGCATGTTTTTCCCTATGGGATTATAGGGCAATATAGTGAAGGATTTTAAATAAATGTTGTTTAATATTAGTCACGTATTTATATTTGATTTCACTGTCTAGCTTTTATGTAAAATAAAAGTTGTATATACTTTGCATTTACTTCTCTGCAGTCTTCAGTCCAATGAAAGTGAGAAAGGAAGAAGTTAAGGTACAGATACAATAATGTATTGTGACAATGGCCCAGTTCAATTAGTCAAGTAGGTCTTTCTGGTATTGAACAATTTTGTGCTTTGCAGGACACCAAAGGAAGCATCTTCTGGAAGAGACAAACTCAGTTTGGTTTCTAACTATAACTATATTCAGATCACATACAGATAAAGGCACATGTTCCTCAGGCACATGACTTGTTCTATGAAGTATTAGGTATGAAGTATTCTGAGCAAATAAAGAACATGTGTTACCGAAACAAGGGGGTTCCTCATCCGCCACCCAAATGACTAAGAAGTCTCTGACACCAAAGTATGTAGTGTTAAAGGTTAGCATTTATTTGGATGGCCATTCAAAGGAGCCAATGGTAGCTAAAGGAGCTTTAAGACCCCGGACTACCTGACTACTTAAAATCACAAGCATTTATAGAGCAGAATCATGTTTGGGGGTTCTGTGAGTTGTTTGTGAATCTGATTAGTTGGTGGTGAGATCAGCAAAATTATTTCTGGCATCCTGGCTAAGGTCCTCCTTAGCTCCCTCCAGTCTGGAGGCATATAAACTTCAAGGCAGGCTTGTAATTGTTATCTGCAAAGACAACTTGAGATTGGTGTTATAGATGTTATCTTAAGCCATAAGGCGTTTTTATTTAAGGAACAAACATCCTGACTGCTAAGTCAAGTCTTAGCCTAAGGAAGTTTACATTTAATCAACTCTACTCCTATTAGTAACTGAATTTGTTACTTTTAGGAATCCAGCCCATCCTCCTTGGTCAAGTACATTTTCTTTAGCTATCTCCCTTTCCCCCAGTCAAGGCCTGCTCTGTCTGGGACAGAAGAATAGCTAGAAGAGATCAGGGTCTGTCCCCCAATTTCATACATGCCTGTTTTTAAGCCTGATACCATTTTAATTTTTTGTTTTTATATTATGTGATGCGAATATTTAACATCTAATAATTTTCAGACCATTACCAGTTTCAGTTATATCTATATTACTGGCATCTTCAGTGTAAAACTGTCAGTACTATTAGGTCTGATACAAGGATTTGATATTCTTAAAACCATGGAACAGATTAGTAATTTTTTTATAAACTAGAGTAAGAGTGTTTTACCTTCTTTGTCTTTAATGTACTTGTCACATTAATATCCTTAGACATATAATATCCTTAGAAGTACCTCTTCTTTATATAACATATACATAAAGTAAATGTAGTACAGTTGAATAAATGAAAAAGCAATGTTTTAAACTCACAGCATACTTCAAATAATATTTATCCAAAGAGTCATCCAGTTTTGCTATATGGTTGGTCTTTATGTTTTGATTAATGCTATTTTATGTTAAATATGAAGGGCAAAAAAACAACCGTCATCATATTGGTGATTAAGGACTACTATCCCCCATGCTTTTGCAGTTTCATAGAAAGATCTGTTTGCTTCAGGCAACACAGTTTTCTAGAAAAATTTATACTAAATTTATCAATCAGGACCTGAACTAGAGTAGTTTAAGGGAGTTCATTCCATCGTGATTCTTACACATGCACACACGCATACACACATTATAAAAAAATACTTTTTTGTGTTTTTTTAACTGTAGCCCTTTATGTTTGTTTCTCATAGCATTTATTTTAGATTTTTTATGGAGCAATAAAGTATAATCTAGAGAAATTGATTGTATGATTAATAATGTGTATTGTAAGTGCCATAGTAAATCATATGTATTTTGTTAACTATTCATCACTCTTTCAGTTTTTCATGACTTATTCTGATATATGATATGAAAAGGAGTTCAAAATCAAAATCTTGGAGTAATAGAATTCTAATATAGAAGGTCTTTTTTCCCAGAGGAAAAATTATAGTAAAGTTTCCATCTAGTAAATTATACATTCAAGGTGCTATTAATAGTTGTCTTTATTCTTAATTGAAAAGGAAACATGCTAGTTTTTGTCTGATTGGCATTAGAAAATTGTTTCATATTCATATTAGTTATATGTTATCTTAACGGAGGTCTTTTTGGTTCCTCATAGTACATTATGTACTTTTGTTTTAGTGAATTTGAGATTATTTTGAGTGTTACATCTTTTGCAGTTTGCTAATCACAAGTTTCTATTACTTTTCAGTGTCCAGCAGCATTTCTCAAGATGATGTGTTTGATTTAAAGGTCATAGCTGAATTAAATGCATTTAATGTCTTTATCTGTGATCAGAAGTGTAACATTGCAGATATTAAAATACATGGTAATTATTAAATTATTAAATCATTAAAATACAAATAACTATTCCTTGGTTACTTGTTTCTTTATATAAACATCCAAGAAAAATGAATTTGTACATGGTGGATTTCTTGTAGTCATCTTTTGATTTACTTATATTGAATACTTATGCAAACTTTTAAAAGATGTACTTTGACACATTAGAAGTAAATTTGTTATGATTCATTGCTGACAAGACATTTCTTATGTATTTAAAAAATTTCAGAATAAATCTAAGGCTTAATCTCTTACTGTTCTGATTGCATTTTCAGAATTTTACTGAGTAAAAAAATGTCGTTATCTTTATTTTCCTTGTCATTTATGCATATATATAGCATCAGGATACTAAGTTTTTAAAAGAAATTTTGTAAGTTTTTTCCAGCATCAGCTTGATATAAGAATGAGTCAACATGATATAATGGTTCAGATCTTATTGTGGATTCTAGAGCCAGCCCGTCAAGGTTCAAGTCCTGAAGCTAACACTGCCCGACCTTGAGCAAATATGCATATATATAGCATCAGGATACTAAGTTTTTAAAAGAAATTTTGTAAGCTTTTTCCAGCATCAGCTTGATATAAGAATGAGTCAACATGATATAATGGTTCAGATCTTATTGTGGGTTCTAGAGCCAGCCCGTCAAGGTTCAAGTCCTGAAGCTAACACTGCCCGACCTTGAGCAAATTAATTAACCTTCCTATGTCTTAGTTCCCTCTTCTGTAAAATGGAAATAGTAATAATTATTCAGGGGATTGTTGTAAGGATTAAAGAAAGTTTGTGCATTTACATATGTTTAGAAAAGTGCTTGGTATACAGTAAGCACTTTTTAAAAAAGTTAAAAAAATTAGCTCCATTCAACAAATATTACTATATATCTATGTTATGGGAGGTATGGTAATGGTTTGGGCTTGGATCTTAGCTACAGACATTCTCTACTCAGGAGCAGTTGTAGAAATCATTATGCCTTTAGAAATTATGAGTGACATTTTTTTGGTGAGAAATCTTAGAAGACTATATTCTAGATAGTTTATTGTAGAAATAAGAATACTTACTCATCAAATGATGTTCATTTATTTTTAGTTACTGGAGCAACAGTTTTAATATAATAAACTTTTGTGAGATAGATTTAAACAAATACATTGTCTTCCTAAATGACACTTGTGATCTTGCCAATGCCCAGGATGTTTATGTTTGGAGAAATGTCATTAATTTTCTTTGGAATTTGTTGTTGTTTTGTTTTAAAATTTCCACTACTTATGTATGGGATGCTGGTGACACTTAAATATATTATAAGCTTTCTTAGGTGTCTCATACTTGGAAGCTGATACCTTTAATATATTTCATTATGAGTAATTTTTATTCACTGTATATTTTGGTAGTATATTATTGAATTTAAATACCATTGAATTGGCTCACTAAGTTTGGATGAAAAGCTTGTAAATATTATGTTTCCCATAGGAATGGATGCCTCTATTTCTGTGAAGCCAAAGGAGACTGATGTGTTTGCCAGACTTAAGAATATCATAGTTACAAATGTTGATTTGTTGTCTACTCACAAAAAGGTAATTAAAAAATAGATTTCTATATTGAAATTTATTTTGTTCTTTGGATTTGAGATGCTGTTATTCATTTGTTCAGTATACATTTATTAGTCTGTCATGTGACAGGTACTTTGTTAGGGGTTGGAGATGAAAATGGTAATAGCCTGCTTTCACCTTGTATATAGACTAGGTCTCCTGGTATACAGTGATTTGAAAGAGTTATTTCTGCACAAGTAAGTGATCGATATTTCTATTGATAAAATGATTTTTATAGAAATAGGAAAAAGTTACTGTCAAGTAGAATGTTTTTAACTGGTAATTTTTAAGGTTGGATTTATATGTTGATTCTTCATATATACATTTATATGTACATGTATATATATATATATATATATATATATATATATATATATATATATATATACACACACATTGGATTTATATGTTGATTCTTCATATATACATTTATATGTACATGTATATATATATATATAAATATATATATATATATATACATTTATATGTACATGTATATATATATATATATATATATATACACACACACACACACACACACAAACAAACATATCCAGGATTCTGTAATAAGGGAACATATTTATAATACATTGATAAGGGCTTTACAGCTCTTTTGATTTAATAACCAGTTAATCTAATACTTTTAGGCTGTCTCTATTTTGGGAGATGAAGTCTTTAGGTTCCAAATGACTCTTTATCCAGATGCTACAGAAGGAGAGTCCTATGCTGATATGTCTAAAGTAGACGGGAAACTTAGTCTCAAAGTGGGTTGTATTCAGATTGTTTATGTTCATAAATTCTTCATGTCTCTTTTGGTAAGTTTTTATTTTAACTGTGTTTATTTCTCATTGAGGCTTAAATATCTTTGCATGTACAACTGAACCTAGATAGTCAAAATCTTCACTGATAGGGCTGTATCATAAACACCCAAATGCTAAACAGAATATTATATTTAAGGAAATCCTTTATATGGTAGATAAACAAACAAATTTTTAAAATTATTGTTTTGTGCATATAAACTATTATTCTCTAATGTTTTCATAGTTATGTATTTTAAAAGTACTTTTTGATGTTTTAATTTAGGGCTTTTCAGTGTTACTTCTTTGATGAAATACCCTTAAGGATATTTAACTAAAAGAATTTTATGAGGAAGCTCATCATGAATTTGAAGGACTGATATTGGAACTTAGAGCTTTTGCTTATAATTGTGATCAACAAGACCCTGAAATTCTTTTATTTTTATTATTTATTTCCATTTAAGTGTCATGGACTGAAGAGTTTAAATCTACCTATGCCTCTTAGCAGGGTTTCTAAGTCATGAATTTCTGCCTAAACCATGTTCACTTTTCCAGAAAGTAATTTATGTGGGGGGTGGGGATTAAGTTGCTTTTGTATTATTAATGGATGAGCATCAAGAATATTGCTAAGAATGATCTTTTCTTCATTGGGAAAAATCTATTTTTTAGTTGAAATTGTGATGACATGCATCTTGCTATAAATAATGAAGTTTTGATTCTTATTAATGAATGCAGGATGATAGACAGTTAACTGTCTTTACTCATGTTTGAATACATTTTAAAAATAAATCTTGAGAAATAAGCTGCCAGGACCTTAGTTTCTAAGAATTAACTTTATTCCTATAACCTAGAGATACAGAATTGAACCCATTGTTGGAGAAATATAGTGCTGTCTTTCATTCTTTTCATTTAAATTCAAGTGTAAAATGGCCAACATTCATTAATAAAAAGGAGATTTAAAGAAGAATTATTACAAAAATTTGTCATAAAAATCAAATAATTATGAAATGTAGTCATGCAACACATAACGA
The DNA here is from genome assembly GCF_000696425.1 of Galeopterus variegatus. Taxonomy (NCBI): domain Eukaryota; kingdom Metazoa; phylum Chordata; class Mammalia; order Dermoptera; family Cynocephalidae; genus Galeopterus; species Galeopterus variegatus. The sequence continues at coordinate 3,639 of NW_007731777.1, read as the reverse complement.
TGTTTTGGTCAACAACGGACCACATATATGACACTGGTCCCAAAAGATCATAATGGCTATACCATATAGCCTGGTGGGTGTGTAGAAAGCCATACCATTTAGGTTTGTGTAGGTATGATGTTTGCACAATGACAGAATCTCCTAACAACACATTTCTCAGAACATGTCCCTATCTTTAAGCGACGCATGACTATATAAAATTAAAGTCGAAGAATTCTTCCTTCCAAGAGGTAACTATCCTTCCTTCCTAGAGGTAACTTCCTAGAGGTTAACTATTGAAGGAAGAATTCTTCCTTCCTAGAGGTAACTATTGTTATCTCTTGGTACTAGAGGTAGCTCTAGTATCTTTCTAGACTTTACTGTCTTCGTGTACACAATCATAAATAAGTCTCTTTTATATTCTCTTTTATTTAATTTTTCTTTTTAAAGTAAGTGATTTTTAAAGTTTTTTCTTTTAAAAGTAAATACCTTTTTGGGGAAACTCTCTAAATATGGGTCTCTTCTAACAGAACTTCCTCAACAATTTCCAAACTGCCAAAGAAGCTTTGAGTGCAGCCACAGTCCAGGCTGCAGAAAGAGCTGCTTCCAGCATGAAAGACTTGGCTCAAAAAAGTTTTCGCCTTTCGATGGATATCAATTTGAAAGCACCAGTTATTATTATTCCTCAGTCTTCTGTATCACCTAATGCCATTATAGCAGATTTGGGTTTAATCAGAATTGAAAACCAATTTAGCTTGGTTCCTATGAAGCATAATTATTCTCTTCCCCCAGTCATTGATAAAATGAACATCCAACTCACCCAGTTGAAACTGTCCAGGTATAAATATATAATTTAATTGTGTATTTTAGAAATAGGATTTCATCGCATTTTTGCCTAGGGTAAAATACTCTGGTAATTTGTGGTTCTCGTTCCTTATTTCTTCTAATTATGAAATGTTGACTATTGGTTTTTTTGTAGGTGGTTAATAGTAGTGCACCTCATAGAATCTGTATTTTGTCTTACTAAACTTATAATGTGATTTTTTTCCATTCTATAACAATTACCTATTATAAAATTATAGTTTACACAATAATACTTAATATACATTTATTTTCATTTTTATATTTTTCGCTTTGCACGTAGCTGTTTCCTTGCACCGAGGCCGTGGGTTTGGATCCTGTATAGGGATGGCTGGTGCGCTCACTGGCTGAGTGTGGTGTGGACAATGCCGAGCCAAGTGTTACAATCCCCTTATCAGTCAAAAAAAAAAAAGAAAACTTCCTAGAATTTAATAAAATTTAAGGTTTATTTCTCATTTTGAAACCTTGTCACATTTGAGAATTCTCAGTGAGGTATCTTAATTAAGTATTATTGAATCTAAATGGGAAAGTGTTGGCTCTGTTGAATGGCAAGTACTTATGTGGTTGTGCAGATGGTTGTTGGCAGCCAAGCTAGAAATGATTATTTCCATATATTTGTTTAGCTTTTAAATTTGGTGAGTTTTTCCAATCTTGAAAAGCTTGAGTTTGGAGAAATACTAATAACATATTAAGGGCTTATGTATATGACCACTTTCTTTATTCTCCAGTTTTAGGAGATGTAACATTTGCTTGTATGATGTTGTACTAGATGCTATATCAAACAGTCTTTGTGATAGATGATAATGCAATAATCATACTTAGTGATAATTATATTGTTGAAATCAGTGTTATATAGGCTTTGTTTTAGATAGCTCTGCATATAATCTTTATTCAGATTCGATTGATTTGTGAAAAGAAGTAAGTTTGAAAATTCTGATAGCCGTTAGTGTTTTGGAAAATGCTATGTGGAAATGGTTACATAATATGCTAGTCCTTTTTTTTAAAATGTAAATTTCAGGGAACAAAAATGAGATACTTTTTTTCCCCAGGACTATTTTGCAGGATGGCTTGCCACAGCAGGACATTGAAATTTTAGAACCAGTCAACATGCTTTTGTCCATACAGCGAAATTTATCGGTAACATGGTATGTGCAAATTCCAGGGATGGAGATAAAAGGAAAACTAAAACCTATGCAGGTAAGTATATAATATAAAATGTATGTAAATGCTAGGTAGGCTTTTATTATTGGTAATAGTGCAGTTCTAGTGTATATCAGAAGTGAGGCTATAGTAAATGGAATACTTTGTTAATTGCAAATGAGGTCATGTTCATTTTTCTCACTTTTCTTTATTTCATTTCAGTTAGATATTTGGTAAAACCAACAAGAAGTCTCAGATAAAACCTATTGTAGTCTACTGAAAATATCATTCTTAATTTTAGTAAGTTCTATTAAAGTTTTGTTGGAGTATAAAAAACTACTGATTTTTACATGTTTTTTTTGTATCCTGCAACTTTACTGAAATCGTTTATCAGCTCTGAGAGTTTTTTGGTAGAATCTTTAGGTTTTTCTATGTATAGGATCATGTCTTCTGCAGACAGGAACAGGTTGGAGTATAAAAAACTACTGATTTTTACATGTTTTTTTTGTATCCTGCAACTTTACTGAAATCGTTTATCAGCTCTGAGAGATTTTTGGTAGAATCTTTAGGTTTTTCTATGTATAGGATCATGTCTTCTGCAGACAGGAACAGTTTGACTTCATCTTTTCTAATCTGGATGCCCTTTGTTTCTTCGTTTTGCCTTATCACTCTAGCTAGTACTTCTAATACTATTTTAACTAGGAGTTGTGAGAACGGGCATCCTTGTCTTGTTCCCATTCAGGAAGATATTCGTAGTGGGTTTGTCATATATGGCTTGTATTATGTTGAGATATTTTTCTTCTATACTTAATTTGCCGAGAGTCTTTATCATTGAAAGTATGTTGAATTTTGTCAAATGCTTTTTCTGCATCTGTTGAGGTAATCATATGTTTTTTGTCCTTGACTTTGTTAATGTGGTGTGTCACATTTATTGACTTGTGTATGTTGAATCATCCTTGCATCCCTAGGATGAATCTCACTTGATTACGGTGTATAATTTTTTTGATATATTGCTGTATTCTGATTGCTGATATTTTGTTGAGGATTTTTGCATCTATGTTCATCAGAGAGATTGACCTCTAGTTTTCTTTTTTGTTGTATCTTTGTCGGGTTTTGGTATCAGGGTGATGCTGGCCTCATAGAATGAATTTGGGAGAATGGCCCCTGTTTCAATTTTTTTGTAATGGATTGGAGAGAATTGGTATTAATTCTTCTTTTTAAATGTTTGGTGGAATTCAGCAGTAAAGCCATCTGGTCCTGGCCTTTTCTTTGTTGGGAGACTGCTGATTACTGCTTCAATCTTGTTGCTTGTTATTGGTCTGTTCAGGTTTGCAGAGAAAGAGGAACTCTCCTAAACTGTTGGTGGGACTGTAATTTAGTGCAGCCATAATGGAAAACAGTACGGAGGTTCCTCAACAACTACAGATAGAACTGCCATATGATCCAGCAGTCCCACTGCTGGGTATATACCCAAAAGAATGGAAATCAAAAAAAAGACAAAAAGAAAAAAAAAAAAAAAGAATGGAAATCATCATGTCAAAGGGATAACTGCACTCCGTTGTTTATTGTAGCTCTGTTCACAATAGCTAAGAGTTGGAACCAATCTAAATGTCCATTGATGGACAACTGGGTAAGGAAAAGTGGTATGTATACACAATG
>NW_007731776.1:145263-149513 GCF_000696425.1 Galeopterus variegatus | reverse complement strand
AATAAAATCAAACACAAGGACCATATGATCATCTCTATAAATGCTGAAAAAGCATTTGATAGAATTCAACACTCATTCATGACAAAGACCCTCTGTAAGTTAGGTATAGGTGGAAAGTATCTCAACATAATTAAAGCCATATATGATAAACCCACTGCCAATATCATCTTTAATGGGAAATATCTGAAAGCTTTTCCTTTAAAGCAGGAACTAGACAAGGATGCCCGCTGTCACCATTCCTGTTCAACATAGTGTTGGAAGTACTAGCTGAGCAATCAAAGAAGAGAAGGAAATAAAGGGCATCCAGATTGGAAAAGATGAAGTCAAACTNGGGAGCTAAAAATAAATAAATAAATTCACACACACACACACACACACACACACACAAAAAACCAGGGAGGGGGGAAGAAGTCATAACAACTACAATTCCTTGAAGTTGATATGACGAGCAAACAGAAAGGACATTGTTGGGTGGGAGAGGGGAGAGGGAAGAGGGAGGTAGGTTTCGGTAATGGGCCACAATAGTTAACCACATTGTATATCGACAAAATAAAATTTTTTTTAAAAAAGGAAGGACTTAGGTAACATAGTCATAGGCCCACAGAATAATAAACCACCAACCTTAAGAAATAGAGCATTATCAATTCAAACACTATGTTCCAACCCCCTGTCTCCCTGGCAGAAGTAACTGTTATTTTAGTTTTGGGATTTATTGCTCAATTCTTTTTCAGTATAGTTTTACTATACATGTACGTGTCCATACAGAAAATATTATTTGGTTTTGTGAATTTTTCATCTTTATGTAAATGGCATTGTTTTGTATATATCCTGTGACCTGTCTTTTTCATTCAGAATTTTGTTTGTGAGATTCATCTTAGTTAATTCTCATGTCTGCCGTTCATTCATTTTTTTACTATCATAGTAAAATCCATTTATGAATACATAACAGTTTATTTACCCATTCTCTGTTGATGGATATTGGAGATGTTTCCAGTTTTCTTTTTCCTCTTGCAAACATTACCACTATGAACATTCACACACCTGTACCAGTGTTTTTTAGGGAAATATCTATGAGTAGAACTGTTAGGTGGAAAAGTAAGCAAATGTTCAAGTATAAGATCATTCCAAATTGTTTTCCAAAGGATTGGGACAAGTTTATACTCCTATCAACAGCACATATGAGCTCCTGCTACCCTTCATCTTCAGTAATACTTATATTTTCAGACTTTAAAATTTTTGCCAATCTGGTGGGAGTAAATTGGTATTTAATTTCGGTTTGAATTTATATTGCCCTGATTACGAATGAGGCTGAGAATTTTTTCACGTTTATTAGACACTTTTTTTTTTTTTCTGTGAAATGCTTGTTCAGGTTATTGCATATTTTTTCCAATGACTTCTTTGTCTTTTTCTTGATAGTTTTTTAGTAGTGCTTTATCCTACTCCTGTTTGTGTGTGTTATAAATATCTCCTTCCACTGTGGCTTGTCTTTTTACTTACTTTCTTTGAAACTTTACATTTTACCATAAAATCAATCAATTAATTAAATTGAATATATTTTTAAAAATAAAAATCAATACATTAATTAATTAAATTCATGAAAATAAATTAATAAAAGTAATCAAAGTTATCAATCTTTTCCTTTACAGTTTGTGTCTGAGGACTGTTTTTTCAGAGATCCATCCCTAATCTGGTATCAGATTTAAGATTTTTGAAAAAGTACATTTCCTTTGCTTGTCTTATGACTTAAAATCACAAATCTATTACTGCATCAACTTAATATTATTATACTAACAATTTACAAACAAAATGGTTTGGGAGGTTTCAAGTTTACTCTTGTGACTTTCCTCCTGCTAGTTCCTTTCCTGGCCCCTCCTTAGATTTGTCCACTTGAACACTTTTCTCACCCACCAGCACTCACTCATGATCTCCTGCATGAGCACGCACACATGTGCACACACACACACAAAGGCATGTACGTGCATGTCCCTTTTCTTCTCCCCTCACACTCACCTCCAGTCCATCCTCTCCACTGAAGTGTTTCCCCTTGGTAACCGGGGTGAATCAGCTCCACCAGTTTGTCACACTTACACTTGTTCCCATGTGCTACACCACACTGTCTATAATTAAGGCTCTGGATCATTTTTCTCACTCCGTTTTTTCTCTTGCTTGAAGCTCCATTAAGATCCTCCCTCTCTCGCATGATGCCCTTATCTCTTTGCAAAGCAATTAGAGACTCTTTAAAAGTCTCTGAAATGCCTTTCTGCCTGTCTTCCCACCTCCCCTGAACTTTTCTGCATCTGGTATCTGTTTTCACTCATTTGGGTAGAAGGATACCTCCCAGCCCATCCAAGACCCAGTGTTGGATCTTGCCTTGCCTGCTTCTAGCTAGACTTCCTCTTACTCCTTTTCTCAGTTTCTCCTCAGTGTGTGATGTGCTCCCATCTCGCCCTCGCCTGGTTACTTTCAGCACTGCCTGTGCTAATATCTGTTTCTTCCCCATTCCTTCCTCATTCTAGTGCAAACTGGCTTCTTCCCCCTTGTCCGCCCCTAGATCAGGGACTCCAGATGGTTTTCCTTAGGAAAACTAGGTTTGAATCCTGGTTCGGCCACTGACTGGTTGTTATCAGTCTTGGGAAGAAAGATAAGGCATCTCTCTCAGCAACATTGTCCTTGTAAATGGAAATTATCCCTACCTCATTAGGCTGTTGTGAGGGTTAAATACAACACAGTATTTGAAACTGAACTTTATGTCAGCACCTGGTAGCAGTTCTATACGTGTAAATTCTCTTTTTATTCTTTAATTTGATTTCCTCTTCTTTAATCTTCTCTTTCAACTTTGAAAAATAATTTTTTTACTTCTTTCTAAGCTAATGATTTGAATACTTTTACCCTATAATTATTTCTTTTTTAACCAAGTCCTAATGTTCTAATTACTCTATTCATGTGAAAATAATTCTATACTTCCCCCAAGTTACCTTACTCATTTCATTGAATTCTTACTGTGTATCCAGCTATATTCCAAAGAACACTAGAAAATAAAAAAGCAAAAAGAACTGAAATTAGTGAACTTTAAGATGCTGTTTTCCTAAAAGAGACAATTTTTTAGGTGGCATCTTGGCCTCAATACGTCTTGTTCATTTTATAGATGACCATTTCCAGGAAATTTTTCAGTGAAATGGCATTTGGAAAATGCATTAGATAAATGGCTTCTGAAGTAGTGTTCTAATCTAATTATTAAAGCCAATCCATATTCATAAGTTGAAAGCTGGCAAAAAATACTGCTTTGATGCATTTATTTTATAATAACCTTGACATGTTTTAAAATGTACCTGCCAGACATCTTCAAGATGCAGCACAGTGCACTCTCAGCACAGTGAAATAGCCACAGGGTTGGCACTGATTTACATACTGGATGAGGGAGAGACTGGCATATCTTCAGATGCAAGACATTTTTGGAGGTGAGGGGGAAGAGGAAATGTGCAGGGCCCTTGGCTTTTCAGTTCTTGTGTGCTTGGCTGCCAGCAGAATGTAGGTACTCAGAGGAGGGCTCGACTACATAACAGGGGTGGAGGAGAAACATGACTCTTCACTTGAGAAAGGCAAAGACGATCCCATTTCCGAACTAGTCTGTTTTAGTCAATGCAGGCTGCTATAACAAAATACCATGAACTGAGTGGCATGTAAGCAACAGAAAATTATTTTCTCATAATTCTGGGGCTGGAAGTCTGAGACCAGGATGCCAGCATGATTGGGTTCTGGTGAGGGCTCTTTTCTGTGTGCAGACTGCCAACTTTTCATTGTATCCTCACATGGCAGAGAGCAGAGAGGGGAAGCAATCACCCCCTGCTCAAAGGCTAATCCCCAGCAATGAGGGCTCCACCCTTAGGACCTCATCTGAGTCCAAAGGTCCCACCTCCTGATACCACCACATCGGTGGGTAGGGTTTCATCATAAGAATTTTTGGGGTACACATTCTGTCTGTAACATCAGCCTTAAAAATAACTTTTGTTCTAAAATTGATTTTAATGCCTACCCATTTCTTTCTTTCTACTAAATCAGTTTTCCAGCTGCAGAGAATAAACACAGCATATAGGATATAAAATAGTATGTTTTGAAATGTTTGTGTTAATGATTATAATCTCATTGATGTGCACCACTCAAAATAATAAAATATGATGAATAAAAGTATTTATCCATATTTTCTAAGCAACACTCCACCCACCACACACACACACACACACACACACACA
>NW_007731776.1:125571-144778 GCF_000696425.1 Galeopterus variegatus | reverse complement strand
ATAAAATAGTATGTTTTGAAATGTTTGTGTTAATGATTATAATCTCATTGATGTGCACCACTCAAAATAATAAAATATGATGAATAAAAGTATTTATCCATATTTTCTAAGCAACACTCCACCCACCACACACACACACACACACACACACACAAAACTAGGGGTGTTTAAGAAGCATGGAGAAATAGCTGCCGATAAAACTGCTCCACTGCTCCCAATGGCCCCACAGGTTTGCAGAGTGGTCAGCTCTCCACTGTGCAGAGGACTGGGCTAGGCATCGAGTAAAGACTCTGGAGCTGGCGGTGCTCTCTCAGATCACTGTGGACATTGTTTGTGGTGGGAGTGCATGGGCCAGCTTGTTTACCTATCTCCTCAGAGTACAGCAGGTCTGAATCTCAGCATACAAAATCAGGTGTCTAAGACATATAAATTTCTTAACTTGTATTTTGAGTTTCCATTTGTCCAGGTGCCACAGACACAATTGCAATCAATCCAGGGTCTTTCCTGTCGATGCAGGGTCTCCTCTTTTCTCTTTCCACATATTTGTTCTTGGGGCTTATGCGATAGTATCTGGCCCTTAGTCATCATTCTGTGTCATGCTGGCATCCACCCAGATATCCCTGTTCCCACTGGGTGTCTGGTCATCAAACCATGCAAATCATAGCAAGGAAACTCTGCATCCTGCCCTTTCTCAGCTACTTTTAACCCTGTCTTGGGTTCATGGAAAATGCGTGGTTGCTTCTCATATGACATGGAATGCAGGGGAGCCTGCAAGGCTGTCTTAGTTTCCTCTACCTGTTCACCCGTACAGCCATCATTATCATTTCCAAGTTGTTATCAGAGTGCTTGCTGCAAAATGGCTAAAATGTGCCTCTTCAAAGTTCTATTGTTAACCTGCTTAGGTAGGTACAGGTATGGAAAGTTCCTCCCTGGGGCCCTGCAGGATTGCCATCATCTACACATCATAGGAGCAAGTTGTGATGTCATGAGGGATGTCTACCCTGATCTCTCACTCACTAGCTGACTGTATACTCTGGTCCATTTTAATAGGATTAAGTATTATGTTTCTAAAATCCCCTATTAATGTGTCTTCTGGGAGAGTTAGGTCATTTCACATAGGCTTTGGACCAGACTGCCTGGGCTCAAGTACCAGCTCTACCTCTTACTAACTGTGTGACCATGGCCTCTCTGGGCCTCAGTTTCCACATCTGTAAATAGGGATAATAATAATAGCAATGTAGGGGCATAAGGCTATTGTGAAGGTAAATTGAATTAATTTATCTGTAGCACTTAGAATAGCACCTACAACATAGTATAGGTTATTTTGCAGTTATTTTTTTATTGTGGCAGTGATTAGACAATTCACACTCTAGGAAAAGCTCTAAAGAAATGGTAGAAAAGACAAATCAGCTTGCATGGGGACCGAAATGGGCAGTGGCAGACACATTGGTCTGTGCATATAGCAAGCAAAAGAGTGGCGGGAGTGGGGGAGGGGTTGAGACCAAGAGTTCTCATGTTCTTTGCAAAGAAAGAAATACAGAAAGAGGCAGGAGAGGGTTGAAAACAAACCTCATATTTTACCATTTGGAAAATGTACCATGAAAAGGAAAAGATCCTGGTTTATATGCCTTTCTCCTCTGAGAGAGAAACCAGGTGGTTCAGATGAACTTACCATCAATGGGCTTTGTATGGCAAAAGTGAAATAAAGTGGAGAGTGGCTTATAGAGAATAGAAATTTATTTCTCACAGCTCTGGAGACTGGGAAGTCCAAGATCAAGGCACTGGAAGATTTCATGACTGGTGAGGGATCTCTTTTTCACAGAAAGTGAACTTCTACATAGCAGAAGGATTGAGGGGTCTCTTTCCAGCCTCTTTCATAAGGGCATTAATCCCATCATGAGGTCTTTACCTCATGACCGAATTATCTCCCAAGGTCCAACCTGCTAATACCATCACCTTGGCAGTTAGGATATCAACTTATGAATTATACGGGGACACAAACATTCAGACCATAGCATTGTGTGCGTCTGGGATGAGTGTGGGAGAACCTTCAGTTACTAGTGGTGATACCATCCCATTGGAAAAGGAAGGAGACTCACCATCATCATCACCAGGATCCAGCACATGATAAGCAAGCAATATATATTTATCGAACAAATAAATAAGATGGCACAAAATGAACGATTAGCCAAACTGGAATACATAGGCTGTCTACTATTTTGTTAGAGCTGCTCCCTAGCTCACCAAAAGTTCTAGATATGAGTGTCTTTGCCAGGTCTCCTACATTGATTAACTGGGGAAACTAATTAGTAGAAAGTTGCCCGGCATCCCCTGTCCTTTATCTTTTTAAATTCAGACAAAACTATAGATTTTCTTACTTTTTATTAATGTCCCCAGAAATCTTTGAGGCTAGGAAATCTCTCTGAAAACACAGCAGTAGTTAGTAAGAAGGGAAAAAGAAACCTTTAAAACCATCTCTTAAAATGAACTCAAGGATAATTATAAGCTCACAAGTATAAACACGCTCAATCAAAATTGAATTCAGGTCTAAAGAGATTAACTAACAGCACACCACTCATCTCTTTGTGTGTGGAACCCCAGACAACCCCAGCTGGCCAAGTGTATGATACTCTGATGGCAACAATCATTGCAGATGTTCTGACATGTGAAGTATGGGGGAAAGTCCTGGGCTGATGTTATTTCAGTTTCGTTGTGGCTTAATGGAACTAGTCATTCACTTGTTAGCAATCTCTATCCCAACATATGCTGCTTTGTTTTCTCAAATGAGATGCTCAGCTAAATTCTTTAAATCGAAAATTTGATAGTTGCCATATTTCTGATAAATATCAGTATTAATACAAGAAAGCACAAATGTGTCTACACTGAATTTCTTAGAATTAGAAGTGTTTGTCCAAAGAGAACTTTTTCAATTAATACTAAACGATTTATCTTTTTTTCCAGATTTACCCTCACCCTCCCTTCCTAGGACACTTACTGAGCAATTACTATGTGCCAGATGTGTGTTAAAAGCTGATGCAATCTCACATAAGCAGGACACAGTCTACCTCAGAAACCAACTGTCTAACTGCAGAGACAGGCACTTGAAAAAATAATTATAATTCCACATAAGTAAAATAAAAGAGGCATGAACAAATTACTGAAGAGGAAGTAATTAATTCTGCTTGGGTGGCAAAGGGGAAACACAAGTTAAAGCAGGAGGTCCTTTAAGAGCTTTCCAGGAGTCCTCCAGGCTTTGCATTAATAAACAAGGCCCACATTTCATGTGTTTATCTGACTTAAAAAGATAAACTCTCTATTTTCCAGTGCAGTGGTTCTTAGCCTTGGTTGTGCATTAGAGTCACCTGGGGAGCTCTTAAAAATGGGGATGAGGGGACTACACAGATCAATTAAATCAGAATCCCTGGAGTGAGCCTCAGTCACTGGTACTTTAAAACGATTTCCCCAGGTGATTCTAATAAAGTCACCTGGCCTGAGAACAGCTTTCCTTCAGTAACCAACTGCAGGACACCCTCTATTCCCCAAGTCAAGGGGAACATTATTTTGGGAAGAGGGTAGGAGATGGAGCAGTGCTATATATATCCTTGAAAATAAAGTACAGTGTAAGAAAATCACAAAGGTTTAAAATCCACAGCTTGACTTTTATACACCTAACTGCAGTCAATGTAAAACTCAAATCCAAAACGACCTAGTGTGTGTATATACATATATGCCTTTCTCCTCCAATAAAGAAACCAGATGGTTCAGACGAGCTTACCATCAATGGGCTCTATGTGGCAAAAATGAAGTAAATTGAATACACACACACACACACACACACACACACACCCCGCACACACACACACACACACACCCCCCGCACACACACAAAAACAGGCATGCACACACATACACTAGGTCATTTTGGACTTGATTACTTATTGATTTTTTAATTTTTAATTTTTTTTCATTTATTTTTATTTTATTTTATCAATATACAATGCAGTTGATTTTTGTGTCCCTTTACCAATACTTTCAGTGATCATTTCTATAGTTTGTTACTGGACTTGATTATTGGTAGATATAAATGATGTTTTTTGATAGTTATTAGGTTGGCATTGAAAATTGCATATCAGTATGTAGACCTGAAGACTCTTATACCCTAAACACATTAGGGTTGTAAGTGCTTGAAATGATTCCTGTCTCAAATAAACAATTCTGAGTAGTTTCTGAACTTTCTAAGTGTACAACAGATTAAGTATAAAATAGATCTCTTCCCTTTTTTGAAAAACAGAGGTAATCTGAATAAAGTATGGACTTTAGATAATAATAATAATATATAAATATTGTTTCATTAATTGTGAAAAATGAAAATATTAATATACGATGCTAATAATAGGGGAAACTGGGTGAGGAGTATATGGGAATGCTCTCTGTACTGCAATCTTTGCAATTATTGTACATTTAAAACTGTTCAAAGTTTAAAAAGATTCTTTTAAAAAAGTCTCTCATTTGTGTTTTTAAAACTGATATACATCATTCATCTCCACATTTCCCCTTCTGCATGAGAATATGACCTTCAGTTAACTTTCTAGCTCTTTCCCCCTGTAAACCTAGTAAGATGGAATTTCAGCTATGTTACTAGGCCAATATTGCTTATAATAAGAATGACACCTGGTTGATAAATTGCATAAACTACAAACAGCTCATGGGAAGCCATGACTGTAGGCTTCCTTGAGTGTGGGGACTTCTAATTGGCATGATCCTTGTGGGGGACTTGGAAGCTATCCCTATGGAGTTAGTACAGAAGATATTGGCTTCTATGAGGTATAAGACTTTTAATCCAAGGCAGCTCCCACACTTGCCTATCACAACGCTCACTTCCTTACACTTAAACTGTCACCCAGATGCTAAGAGAGTAGCTCCTGGAGGGCTGTATGGATTCTTCAACATGTCTCCTAAAGAGAAGAGCCTGATGCTGCCCCACTGGCAAGTTGTATTTCCTGTCCTAGAGTTTTCTGAGTAACCAATTGCTAAATGTGGTCTATGGGAGACCAGTGAGTGTGTTAGAAGAACATCACCTGAAGGATATTGACTACCTATAACATTACCTCCTTGGAGAGGCTATAGATAGATGAGAAGTGGTGTATTATTTTCTCTCATATATCTAGACATATCTACCGAGTGATCACACAAATCAATTCAAGGATCAGTGATAGTATAGGTACTTGTTCAGGCTTATTAGATGGTATCACAGTTGATTCAAAGATGATCAAAGAAAAGAGGTAAAGAGCACAAAAGAGCAGCTCTATCTGTTGTCTGTCTGTCTCTTTCTCTCATCTATCTATGCATCCACCCACAAATACATCCACCCATCCATCTATCCATCCATCCATTTATTTATCTATTGTTATTGAGGTTTTCCTTTATAGGGGCACAATATCAGAAAGTAGTTAAGAATAATTTATTACACAGTTTAATTTGGTAACACAGGTCCTCTGAAAAGCCAGAAGGAACAAGAGGGTTTTAGAGATCTCTGGTACTTTCGAAGGGACTAAAATTTAAAGGAAATGTTGAGATAAGGGACAAATGTTTCTATCTAAGAGGAGGGTATAATGTTTAAAGAGTTGGGTAGGTTAGGTGTGTTCTTTTCTGTTTATCCATGAATAAGATTGCAATGGAAATCATGGGATATGATATTTGTAGTACTGACTGATGGAATTGCTAGCCCTCTAATTAAAAAAAATTAGTTCTGGATGTGTGGTGGAAATAACCTCATTTTTTAATAGTTTCATTTTTATGTTCAAATTTTTTCATTCTTTGCACTTTTCAGAAAAAATATACTTATTTCCAAGAGCCACACCAAAATCACATGGTTAAATGACTGGATTTCAGTAGTCACTGAAAGTTATCCCCCAACCTATGTTCAGAGCCTTGTTCAAAGTCACTCTGGGAGTTCCTTCTGTATAAAACAGGTGGAGAAGGGATAGCATGAGGGCCCCCTTCCCCTCTGGGTTCTTTCTTACGCTTTTTTTGCTCTTGTTGAAACATATTGATTATACATATTTGTAGGGTACAGAGTTGAATATCAATGCCTATATACAATGTGTGATGATCAAATCAGAGTGATTAGCATATTAATCATTACAAAATTCAGTCATTTCTTTGAGGTGAAGACATTTGATCTGCTCTACTTGTGATGGGCTCTTTGTGAATCTGGGTAATCTTCAGAGATTTCCATAGGAGAATGAGTGGCTTGTTCCAAATGAGTAAGTCTCCCTCCTGTGACCTACCATGTCTGCACACTTATCACATCATACTGAAACCATTTGTTTACAGGCCTGTGTTTCTCACTAGACTCCAGTGTGACTGCTTTGAGAGCAGAGACTGGGTCCCATTTATTTTTGATTTCCCAATGAGTATCCAACTCAATGATTAACTATTGGAATGAAAATAAACTTTTGGGGAAGTAGAGCAAACAATATTAGATAAAGTGAAAAGGTTCTACAACTCTGGATAGGGTTTGGCACATTCTTTACCAGAGAAAGAAAGTATAAAAGTAGTTTAGAGAGATACTTGAGAAAACCTTTTTATTCTGCCAAGTTCAATTTCTCAAAATTGTGCCCTATTCAAGGCCATCAGAACCTTCTTAGTCTCTTTTCTATCTTAGGCAAATGCTTATTTCCAAATGGTCACCATGCCAAGATTTTATTATCTAATGTGGGCACTCAGAACTCTAGGTAGGAGCTAATAATCTTGTTGCACTAAGGATACCAGATTAAAAATTAACAACGCAACCACATAAAATTCCAGTGATAACATCACAATTAGGTCTGCAACACACACGATTATTTACAGAATCTTCCTTTGCTTCTACACTGCACTTTGTCTGATAAACACTTGCCAACAAAGACATCATACTAATTACAATTTATTATACAAAGAGCAGGAAAACTGATAAATGATTCATTGATTATTTTCTTTCCAAAATAATTCTTCCATTCCCATCCTCAAGTTACATTTGGAGAATAAATGGAGGTCTTAAGTGCTTTCTTGAGGAGTTACTTAGAAGAAATCACAATGACAGTTTTAATTCTTAGTAACTATGAGTGGATACACATTAAAAAAAATAGGACAAAACAAATATTTTGTGTTCTTTGTGTGTGGAAAAGAATTGCCCTTTTAAAAGTAGATCTGTGCTAGAAAGTGTTCTTTGGTTTCTCAGTAAGATTCTTCAACCCCACCATTCCAAGTTAAGCAAAGTGCAACTTCATCTCCTCTATATCCTGAGACGGCTGTGCCAGAGAGGCAAGATGTCTCTCAGCGTTTTTCCTGGTTTTCTGTTCCCGAAAAGGTCAACACATGATAGGTGATTTGTCCAAGGAGAATGGCTGGGCAAGAGCAGGAATTTAGGCAGAAGAGGAATGTGAGCTGGTTCACAAGGTCTTCAGTGACTTGGAAGGAGTGACCAGGAGGTCTGAGAGGAAGAAAGGTGGAGGGTGACAGAGCAAGAGTTGGGGGCTCCAAGGGTTGTCTTGATGCCGTCTCTTCCCTATCTTCTCCTGGAAAGCAAGTCCATGATCCCCAAATCTACACAAGAGGCTCAGAGCTCTGTCCATCTGGACGTTTCCCTCATGAATACACCGTGCACCTCATTCATAACATGCCCCAAACTGACCTCTGCATGTTTTCTCAACCCTTTTCCTATTCCTGTGACCCCATCTCGATTAACGGCCTCTGCAGTCGTGTAGGCCAGAAACATTTCCTCATCATCCCCATCTCTTGGTTCTACCTTAACCCCACATATTATTGCTAAATTTTACTTCAGAGTGTTTCTCAAACTCACTCCTTCGATCTTCCTTCACTGAGGACGCCATCGTCTCTATTCTGGACAGCAGTAGTTGCTTCTTAACTGGTGTCTCTACCTTCAGTCTTTCCTCCCATTTATCCATCTCCTAAACTTCTGCTACAGCGAGTTTTCTATAATGCAAAGCTGATTATGTCATTTCCCTAGTTTAGAACATTTCTATTGCTTTACCCCAACTAGACTAGAGAATAAAATCCCGAATTCCTCACCTTGCATAAGAAAATCGTCACAACTTTACTTCTGTTTACATTGTTGGCCTTCTATCTGCAAGTTGACCCTCCACTTGCATGGCATGGTTGATCCATTTGGAACATGCAGAACACTTTACTGTGCCATTTGTAAGTTAAACAGATATTTATTGTTTCAATACTATGTGCCAGGCACTCTGCTAGGTCCTGGGCATATGGATGTGATGCCCTTACACATGTGCTTCAGAAATGCCCTTCCAGGCTTTCTTGAAAGTTCAGCTCACACATCATCTCCTATGTGTAGTCTCCACAGGCCTCCCAGACAGAGGCAGCCAGGCCATTTTCCACACTACCAGAATTTGTTGACCTCACCTACACACCTCTGATAAGACATATTACAAACATGCGCACTGGTATCACTTTCCCTCACTAAACTGAGGATTGAAGAAGTCCTTGAAGACAGAGGCTGTGTCTCATTCACTTCTATATTCTCAGTGTTTAGGATAGTATCTTGTACATATTAGGTGCCTGATAAATATTTTCTGAGTGAATGACAATATGTTCCCATTATGTGTGTCCAGGATAAATCTGCTTCATGCACACTTGCTCTGTGCTCTCTACAAAATACAGGCACATCACCAGAGAACCACCCCCCTGCACACACACACACAACCTAATGTCAAAGTAGTTCCCCAAATTTATAGATGAAATAAAATTCATTTTGCTGAAAAAATAAACATAACTGGAAGGGAGGTTAACAACGATTGCCTCAGGGTGGTGGGCTTCCAGAGGGAACCTGGACACATGCTGTTCTCTCTGCCTGAAGTGTCCATCCCTTCCCCCCCCCGCCCACAAGCTTCTTGCCTAGTTAACTCTTAGTAAACCTTTATATCTTCTTTGCATTTCTTTAGAGAATCTTCCCTGATCTTCCCCCACCCCACATTAAGTGAAGTCTCCCTGACTGTATTCTTATAGCATTAAATGTCTTTCTTTAGTAGCTTTTATTCACCTGTAATTATATTTATTCATATAATGATTTGATTAATTTCTATTTCCCCTTCCAAACCGTAAGTTTAACAGGGTGGGCTCCATGCAGTTACGTAGATCTCAATACATATTTGTTGAACAATAAACAAATGACCCTCTTTAACCCTCATAATAACTAGCCAAGGTATACACTGTTGTTACATGCATTTTCCAGAGAAAATGGACAATGAGTACAATTAAGTAACCTGCCCAAGGGTACACAGTCAGGGATGAAACTTTGGGACAGTTACTGGATTCTGGATACTGTGCTGTTTTCCTATACCACAGAAAACTAATGTAGAACTATTTTGAAACTTTAAATAAATGGGCTCAGCTTTATTATTCACTGTTGAATGCCTAAGATAATTATTAATTTTAAACATTAGTTAAAAAAAATGAGTGGATCCGCAGAGGGTTTGTCTTTTTGATTTCTCAGCTCTGATTAGAAATAAATCAGTATCACAGTGTTGCTGAAATCTCTACCATGAAAATCTGTGTGGGTGCCTAGAGTCTAACAATAGAAAAGGTAAGCCTATTTCCTTCTTAAATATATGTTTTTTGTATAATTCCCAGTGTGAATTTGAATTAATTAAAAAAAGTAATCTGATATTTGCAAGTTAGTGAAACATATCTGACGACTGGGTATTAAAAATTTTATTGCTGCATTATTTTATAACCTTCCTGAAATCCTAATCCTATTGCTTTTACAGGATGGACCTAGTCTTTCCTGTTCAGAGACCCTAGAAAATAGCAGCAAATGAAATGTGGTCACATCGAGCAGCTGCTCAGAACCTCAGAAAATATGGGTCTTGATTACACAGAGACTTCCACAGACCCCTGCTAATGGGGAGCAGAAACATAGGTACGCCTTGAGTACAGAGGTACCACATGGGTACAACTTGTCTACATGGAGCACATTTTCCAAGGCTAATGATCCTTGCTGATCCTGCTCATGGGACTCAGCCTGAGTTGACTAAGATATGTTCCCAGTTTGCAGGATTCTAAGCCCAGTGAAAAGGAAGATGACACTGAATACAAAATGGATAGAACGGAAACTTAACTCCCACCTCTCAGGGAGAAAGTAAGAACTATTGTTGCTCCTTACTTTCTGAATTTGGTATGGACAAAAATTATATGTATGAAGGGGTACGGGTCATCAAGGAAGAATTGGTGTCTAACTCATCAGATATCTGAATGCCCAATTCATCTGCTTCTAGTAGGATCTTGCTATTTCCAAAGCTAAGTGAAGCCTGCCTTAAAAACAAACTAGCATTTCTATTCTACTTCTTTCAGATGGATTCTCTTAATATTACTCAAGCAGCCAAGCAGTTGGGAGCAGAGCCGTGAGGAGTCAGCTCCCCCACCTGACATGGTGCATTATATTAATGCTGAATCTTAGACATAAATAATAATAATAATAATAATTATTATTATTATTATTATTATTTTCTTTTGTGTGACTGGTAAGGTGATCGCGACCCTTGGCTTGGTGTTGTCTGCACCATGCTCAGCCAGTGAGCGCACCGGCCATCCCTATATAGGATCCGAACCTGCGGCCTCAGTGCTACCAGCACCGCACTCTCCCGAGTGAGCCACGGGGCTGGCCCAGACATAAATTATTTTAATAGTCCATTTTATAAGGCGTTCATTGTCTGAATTCTTACAAGAATTAGCAAGTTTTATTCTTTAGCCACTTAATAAAATTCTCTCCAGCCTTTCTAGCTCAGAAGAGGATAGCAGAAAATGAGTCAGGGCACATTTATCCCGGGTTCCAGGTAAATTCCTTTACACCAGGGCGATGGGCGGGTCTGGTGGTTAGAAATGAACTATACGTTGGGAAGCACAGAGTGAAGGGAAGGTTTAGTTCAGAGCTTTTTTTTTTTTTTTTTCTAAGCTGGGAAAGGGCATAATTTTTGCACACTACTGTAAAAGTATTTGATTATCATGTGAAATAGTTTAGCCCTAATGAAAAATCCCCAGAATAACAAACGGAGATATGTGCAAATGGCATGAAATATTAGAGACCAAAGCAGTGCTTTCCTGTGATGGAATGCCTTGGTACATTATGCATTTTTGTTTTTATTCAGAGCTCTGTAGACATACATCTGCTTAAATACATTAACTTTCCCATTCTACTGACTCATTAGGAAGAAATAGATCTGAATCACCATGTGTAGTGTATCAGTCAGGGACTAGACAGGAAATAGAAACTACTCTAAGTACACCAAATAAAGAAAATTTAATACCCAAAATTGGTTACACAGATGATAGAAGATCTGAAAAGTCAATCAGGTAAAGATGAGGCAATCCAAAGATACACAATAGCAGAAAGCCTACGAAGTGGTATTTCCAAACATCAGTACACTCAGGCTGAAACAAGTACCGCAGTGGAGAACGGAGACTGCCCAGTAGAAGCTGAGACCGTGGAGGGAAGAATATCTGGTGGGCGTGGATCCAGAGGAGAGGAGACACAGCTTCTGTTGGAAATGTGTCCCCCAGGCAGAGGGAGAAATACCTTGACTTCTCCCTTCTTCTCACCCTCCAATTTTCTGCTATTCCCCATGATGGTTAAAACTACCCAGAAGCTAGTTGTCAAGGGAGCCAGAAAAATGGTGTTTCCTGTGATTGACAGCAGAGTTGAGGAAGGGAGGGAAATGGATTTAAGGATAAGCAGGCAAATTAGCAACTAGCACACATGTGCTGACCTGCAGTATCCCCCTCATGGCAAATACCAAGTACATAACTTTTGTGCTGTAAGCTTTGAAATTCAGTTCACTTTTTCTTTTGTTGCTTATATTTCTCAGTGATTTTTATGGGCCCGTCTCTTGTGCCCTGTGTAACACACAGGTGCTGGAGTTTGCTGTGGGAGGAAAGCAGAGATCAGGAGGAAGCGCTAAGGGAGGAGACGGGTGGAGAAGGCCATGCACGTCTTATTTGGATATGGATTCATTAAAAAAAAAAAAAAAGTGGGTGGAATGCTTTATTTTCTCAAGTTGTATTTCTTTGGAAAGACCTTACATTAAAAAGAGAAAGAAAGAAAGAAAAACTGTCCATAACTCTTGAGCATTTACTGGGTCCATTGTTCCTTTTTAGGATGTCTGTAAGGGCACATGGAGTGTAAAGAGGAATGGGCTCTAGGCTGAGGTTTGATCTGGCAAGGAGCAGAGGGCTGTGTTGGTAAAAAAGAGAAAGGGGCAAAGTGTGCTCTCGGTGCCCATCATCCCTGCTTCCAGCCTCCATCTCCTTCTGGCTTATGCCAGGTTTCCCAGGGCAGAGCTCTAGGGCCCTCTTCACGCTCCTTGAGGCCCAGGCAGGTCCTTGTTGGTGGGTGCTTTCAGGGAGCTGGTGCTGCTGCAGCCAATAACAGGATCTGTCTGCACCTGTGGGCTCCGTGGACTTGCCTCTCCCGAATCCCAGCCTCCAGGCTTTGCCACCAACATGCCATTTTTCTTGTCCCACTGAAACTCATTAGACCCAAATCATACTACCTGAAAGCCAGGCTCTCCTTATAATCTCCATTTATCAAGAGCCCTTATACACCCAACTTGCCTGGATCATCACATTTAACCCTCACACTAACATCAGGTGACAGATAAAGAGACAGATTTAGAGATTAGAAAATTTGCCTGGGGTCACCCAACCAGTCAGTCACACAAGTGAGATTTGAACCGGATTCTTTGTGTACAGCATGCCCTGCACCACACTGGCTCAGGCAGCCCGGGGCCAGTGCACAACAGCAGTGCTGTAGGCTCCTCCCTGTGCATACCAGGCGCTCAGCATCTAGAGAACTTTGCCCTCTAACCAGGCATCTCAAAGCCATGCTTGTAGCTCTGGACCCACAGGAGCTGAAGAGAACTAGGTGGGCAGTGATGTGTCCACAGGGACCACCCTGCCAGTGACAGTGTCCACACGCACTGTGTACTGACCAGGACTCATGCAGCAGGCTCTCCCATCCCCCAGCTCCTAATTAGCCTTCCATCTCACAGTGTGAATCAGTGTCAGGTAATCAAACACATTGCTTTCTTTGTCTCTGCTCATTCAGGGGGGTGTATCTATTTCCTACAGCTTATTTTGTACCACTTATCAGGGCTAATAAAAAATCATTCTAATAATAATCTATCCAAACTGGACTTCATGTCTGGTATCTGGAATATAACAGAAATCTTTTCATTTCACTGTTAAAGCATCACTTCATCCAATGGGCTGACTGTAAACTGACACATAATCTAACCTAAAAGTTATGGAACAGCAGATAAATGTAGAAATTCTATTAGTTTTCAGACCTGAGACTTAAGCCATTCATTTTAAATGAAATCAGAATCCTATACAGGGATAAGAATAACCCCATGGATAGATTAATTTTTAACAGCATCCACTTACCTATTACATAAGGGCCAAGAAGGCAATAGTTTCTATATCACGTAGATACTTTTTATTCCTGTTCATTGACTTTGACAAAGACAGTAAATAGCATACAAAGAATAGATACATTTTGAAGAAATATTAAAATACTGATTAATATAACATTAAGAAATGTAAAGTCCCTTGGGAAGAGAGAGAAAAATTAAACTGTCTTCGGCTCTTAATGAAACTGCACCATGCTTATATAATTCTAAATTCCTTACCTTAACCTGAGTTTAAAATAATGGGCTAACTTGACAGTCTTTTACAAATCCTAGCAATGAACATTATCATTTATTAACAGAATGAGTGATAATAGGAGTAGCGGAGAGATAGCACATATTGGGAAGTGCCCAAAGAGTTTAGCAAGACATTATTTCTTTCTTGCAATACAAAGATAAAAGGGCCTTAAAACTGAGAGTTCATTTCATTCACTTGGAGGAGAAGGGCAGGTGGGCATTCTGGTTAAACAGTTTGCCACTGTCTCCTATAGAAGTGTAAAGGAGAACGAACAAACACAAGAGGTAATATTCACTCCACAATGCAAGAAGGTACATGGATTTAAAGTCCATCCCGGTAATTAAATTTCCATGTTGACACAGTGCATCTCAACATTCAGAATGCTAAATATAGTTGATACAGTGCCTGGGAGCAAAAGGCAGTGCACATGAATATTTATCTCTGTAGCGAAGATTCTTCCGCCACATGCTCAGAAGAGAAGGGTTGAGATTAAGACAGAGCAAAACAGAGTCCACAGAATTTGATGATAATTGTTTTTAAATACTTGAAATGATCTTGTGGCATCATCTGAGGCAGTGATTTTCAAGCATTTTTGGTTGCAGAACCCTTTGTAAAAAATAAATCTCACGAGAGCCAAATCTCTGAAATAGATTGACGTGGAATGTAGGTCAGTTGATTTTTGAAGGGAGGCAGGGTGTCTACACCCCTGACTTCTCAATGCCACAATAAACTTTGAGACACACAATGTAAAACTACTATTTTAACTCATAAGTAAAATAAAAATCCATTTGGTATTTGATTGATTTTAAGCTACTGTAGTGATTTTAAGGTACTGACACGTTAGGTCTATGTATTTAAAAGAAAGGGTTTATGGAATTGGTTGATTATGATAGGGCGATAGGGAAGAAGCAATAATATCAGAAGAGATAAATGTTATTTACCTTCTGCCACATGAAGGAATATACTGTCCTCTTTCATATTATTCCCAGGCCCTCAACTGTGGACCAAGTTTCAGCATGTACTGTGCATCTACTTCGTGTCTGCCTCTGTCCCTAGTCTGTCCAGCTGTGTCCTCAGTGATGATGTCTGCTCTCCCCTTGCGGGAAGTGCCTGGGACTGCAAGGTGCTGTTCTTCCTCTTATGTCTGACATGTATCTCCAGCATTAGCCCAGATTTCCTCAAGCATATTCCTAGTTTATTAGTCAGCTTAGGTTAGGCATACCATGGTAACAAATAACCCCAAGTTCTCAGTGACTTCTAACATCTTATTTCTTGCTTATATTACGTGACCATAATGGGTTGACTAGATGCCTTCTTCACTCTGGGACCTAGACTGATGGTACACTCATATAGGGGGGCATTGCTTGCCTACGACAAGGAAAAAGCCATATGGCAGTATACTATACTACACAGGGCCTCTGAAAGCTTCTCCTTGGAAGTAGCACACATCACTTCTGCTTGCACGCCATTGGACAAAGTCAGGTGGCCTTTGAGAAAACTCAACTCAATAATCTCAGCTTGATTTCTTCTGTCACATGATTTCAGTGGTGGATACAATATTTCTCTAGAGCTGGCATGACTCATGCCAATTTTCACTGAGAGCAAGAAGTAGGATTTCTTACATGTTTCTCTTTTAGAACTTGCTTCTCCTTTTAGGATTGTCCACTAAATAATTTAATATCTGAAGCTGCTGCTAGCATTTAAGATGTTTGGAAAGCAGATACTTAACATGTCCTGGACAAAAGGATTGCTATGCTCTAATATTAATGACTCTCCCAGGAAGATGTTTTTATATAATCCTATAATTATGAAGTTGTAGATTTAAAAAATATCTTCAGTAGGCATTAAGAGTGACAGACATGATTTGTATCAAGAGGAATTGGGCTTTGCATCATAGATGCTTATTAGCAGATTCATGGATTGACAGACCCATAACATTTTCATTCATTCACTCACTCATTCATTCATTCGTTCAGCATCCGATATGAACCAAGCAAACACTTGGTTCATATCGGATGAACCAAGGTCAAATCCTTCTCTCATGAATTTTACAAATACAGTCAAACTGGGAGGGAGAGCCTACATCATAAATGGCACATTCAACATCTGACATCATCCCAACTGCTGCAGTGATCCCAGCTCTATCATTTACTGACTGTAAATCCTTGGGCAATATAATCTGTAATCTTCCCATAAATAAGGTGGGGAGAATATAAGTAACTACCTCATAGGTTTGTTGTGAAGATTCCTGAGATGATGAAAAGCACTTAGTTGTACCTTGAGCTTAGCAAGTGTGCAATGAATATTAATCATGGTCCTCACCACCACTTTAACCAGATTATATGTGAGAGTGATGGTGAGAAAGAGAATATGGCTTTGTAGAATTTCATTGAAAAAGATTTGGAAGTTTTCATTGAAGAAGCTTAAGACAAGCCAACAGTGTAATGCAGCTGTTTAAAAATCTGAAGCCAACTCAACTAATAGATGTAAAAATGTCATATGGTAGGAAAAATCAATTCTACTTCAGTCCTCTTTGATCCCAAACTCATCTAGAATATAGAAATATGCTTTTAGGTGTGGGGCATTTGTTTCTGAAAAAGGAGTACCTATTATACCTGCATCTCAGAGTCCTAAGCACATGGTCTCTATAAAAATGAGTTCCTGGCATTATACAGTGGCACCTTGTTAAATCCATTTTTGTTAAATCACTAGAAGTCATGACATGCTCTAGACTTAGATTCTTCTCAGAATATTTTATAAAACTGTTGGTCAATCCTACTGGCACCTTGTTAAATCCATTTTTGTTAAATCACTAGAAGTCATGACATGCTCTAGACTTAGGTTCTTCTCAGAATATTTTAGAAAACTGTTGGTCAATCCTATAGCGATGCTCTACAATACCCTTCAGAATGTCAAAAGGACTTATACCAATCCCTAATTTCCTGCTGATCTTTACCATCTGTTACCTTGACCTTTCTGTAAAGCCTCCTGAGCTGCTGGGAGCCCTGCATGTTAACACCCAGTGTGATATTCTTCCTGTGCTTCTTTGCCTCAGCCTTAGCACCACCACTTGCATGCCTGTGGTCTGCCATTATGGATCCAAACAGCTCACCAGAACACAGAAATATGTGGCAGAAAGAGAGGCTCTTGAGAGATGTATAACACATATTGCTGAACACTTTCAACTCAGTATGGTGCAGTAGAATGTTCACTGGCTGAGAACATTTGCCATATGGGGCACAAACGTTTGCTGAATAAAAGCATCTAGTACAGTCTACCGTGTCAGCTCTCATTGGCTTAGAGTATGCTGGCACTCCAAGGATCTGGAAAATTATATATTGACAGTATGCTCTAATGAATTGTTCTATGAATACATAGATATTTCTTTTTGGAAACTATTTCATATACAAATAATATTATAACAATCCAGCCAACAAGGGGCAGTGTTCAATGGAACATGTGTTCAAATTTAGTAGCACCTTGAGATTGATGAGAATAAATGATTATTTACTTAGAGGATAACCAGCTAAAGAGGGATACAGGAAACTTAGAGCAACTAGGAATGTGAGCCTCCAAAAGAAAACACAGTTCACTTGAAAGCTACTTTCAAGCAGAAAGGGAAGCTGACTTGTTCTTTTCTGTTCCAGAGAGCAGAAGAGGAACAAAAACTGGAAATGATAAGAAAGCATATTTTTTTCCAGCTTGAGATAAGATTTCCTAATATTTAACACTGTCCAAAAAAGGAATAGTTTGCTTTCTGTGATAATGAGCTCCACACACATCACCAGCTGTAGTAAATTTGGATGACTTTGTTAAGGGAGTGATCTATAGGATTCATGTATTAGGTAGTGTGGTAGTTTATGAACGACGACCACAAATTATTTGATATTCCTTCCACAGAGAGGTCTGTGTCTCGTCTTCTTGAATCTGGGTGAGCTTGTAATTACCATAATTAATTAAGGATGTGGAAGTGACACTATGTGACTTCCAAGGCTAGGTCATGAACATCCAGACAATGTCCACCTGGTTTTCTTGGAATGCTTGCTTTTGAGATGCTCCATCTCAGAACCTAGCTGCCTGCTGTGAGAAATCTGAGCCACGTGGAAAGACCACATGTGGGAAGCGCAATTCAGATTAAATTTGAACTTTTGTTTTTATCCATTTTGTCATATTAAAAATTATAAGTAAATTAAGTTCTACTAAAACTTAATATCCTACTTGACAATGACACCATCACTCATCCACATGTCAGAGAGTCAACATATTTAGCATTCTCCTTGAGCATATGTGACATGTTCTGACTGAGGTGCTCTAGTCAGATTGGTTTATATATTTATTATGTTATGCATTTAGTTTTGACTTATTAATTAGCCCTCTCAAAATGGACAAGGGCCTTAAAGAGATTTCTGCAAAGAAACCATAAATTGAAGAAAGGTAGTAACAACACGGACTCGATAAGAAACTGGCTGAGCTGACACATGTCCTAGGTCAAGCTTCTAGCTAGCCTCAGTGCGAGAGTTAAAACTGTGATGTTATGATCTGATCATAACTGACCAAACAATTTAGAAATTATAAATACAGATTTATATTCACTATAACGTTGACCTTCACCTGAAGAGTTATTGTGCCTTTGTATATTAATTAGTGATAACAGTACATTTGTGCCTATTTGTAACTAATAAATAAGAATAGAAGGTTGAAAAAATAAGAAATCACCAATATTCCACTATTTTTAATGCACAGAATGTCAGTTTCATATGGTTCAACTTAATTTATTGAGGTTAAATGCTCAAAGATTATTTACCTTTGGGGTGCAATAAAAATTTGTATATAGATTACTGGTTTAAGGAATGACACTTGATAAGCATGGATTGAGTGAGTGCACAGGAAATTGTTTATCCTTGCTCCCCAACTTTGTATATCTCCTGTGCATATGTGAACACTAATACATGACATGTTACAAACTATTGCTCTCCTTGTCTGGGGGGGTAAATAATTTTATTAGAACCCATGGACCCTTCCAAATTAGGGTGGCTCTTAGCAACCAGATAGATCATGAAACACTGACTTGAATGACAATGATTATTCTTTTCCTGACTCCACTCTGCAGTGATCTATCTACAAAATCAACATTCCTTAGGAAGAAACAAGGCTTTAAAAAGAATGATCTTTATGGGAGCTGGTGGTTATAGAGAATTTTACTGCCAATAAAAAGAAGATGAGGATTACTTGTTCCTTTGAGGTCGTGAGGTAATTAAAAAACAATATTTAGTGGCTTTTGGAACACCTATTTCCATAAAATCTCAGCACTAAACAATTCAGGGAAATCAGAATAGATAAATCACCTAAACAGATCAGAAAAAATGGATAAAGCAACCGTAATTCTATGCCACCTCCACCCCCTCCAGATTCATTCAATTATTTCAATTTCTTGGCACAAAATCCCACAACACTCCAAAGCATGTGTCTTACTTTGGTGCTTGTCAAA
>NW_007731776.1:123220-124663 GCF_000696425.1 Galeopterus variegatus | reverse complement strand
TTTCTTGGCACAAAATCCCACAACACTCCAAAGCATGTGTCTTACTTTGGTGCTTGTCAAAACTGGTGTCTAAACTACTGCCCAGGGAATACTTTTCTGTACAAGGGACATGTCCTGTTGAAACCCGCCTCCCCAGTGGCTCAGGAAGTGCATTTGCATTCTGCTCCTGCAATACCAGCTCTCTCTTATCAGCCTAGATTGTTCTCAGTTTCACAGCACAATATCTAAAACTAGATTTATGACTCAAAAGAAAATGAGATGATGGGTTTATTTGTTTATTTATTTGTTTTTTAAGTCATTGATTCCGTCAACAAATATTCAAGTAACTGTCATGTGCCAGGCAGTGATGAAGACATAAAAAAGTACAGCAATTTGCAACCTGGGGCTAAGGGACCACCAAAAACTTAGAATTCCAAATGCCAGGTAAATTTAGTTCCCTAAGATAACATAAAAATGTGAGGAGAATAAAACAGGTTGTTGAAAACTAATGTGTTCTGGCACTTTTGTGTATCTCAGTAATTTACATTTAGAAACTAGTTCCTTCAGGAGCTATCCCAAAGTTAAAACCACGTGACTGACAGAACACCTGGAAAAAAAGCGAGAGACAGAAAGTGTAGGCTGAGTGCAAGCGAGAGGGTAGCAGCCATTTCCAAAGTCCTAGGGATACAAATTGCAAACAGAGTTAAGCGTGGACATGAATATGTCAAAAGAACCTGAGACAACTTTAAGAGCCTCCCACTAGCCAAAGATGGGGGGATTTTAGCGTCAACAGTGATAATAACTACAATAGATTGAAATACTTCAATAAATTTTAAATCCATCATATTGTTCTTCATGTTGTTAAAAAAATTATTGAATATTGACAGAAACTGCCAGGAAACTAATTCATTATTTTGAAAACTGTAAATACAAGAATCAAGAGTTTATCCTTCCTTTTCTACACTAACTACTATTGGTAAACAAAGATAGATAGGGGGAATTTTTTTTATTGTAAAAATATTATATCAAATAAGTGAAGAAGGCATGAGAATATCAGAATATCATAATTTTGTAATGTCTAATGAGCTAATGAATCTAGCCATTGAACATCAATGGGTAACATCTCCAAAAGAGAAGATAGATATTGTGTGCTTTCTGTTAAGTAGATAATACAAGACATGTAGTCTTGTCAGAAAATTCATATCTGAATATGATCAAACCCCTAGATCCAACTAGTAATTATAGTAAATAAGAGACCAAAGCACATATTAAATTATACCAGGGGGATGCAAACAGCAAAAGCTAGACTGCGAGGAGCTACAGGACAAACAACCGTGTATATTCAACAAATGGACTTCAAGGAAAAAAAGAGAGGAGGAGGGTACCTATGTGTTTTTGCAAATCTTAGAGACATATCAATCAACTATAATGTATGAACTTTATTTGAATCAGTTTTTTTTTAAA
>NW_007731776.1:105229-122199 GCF_000696425.1 Galeopterus variegatus | reverse complement strand
TATTTGTGTATTTTTGAAATTCCCCACAATACATATAAACTCATACACCCAAAAGACCAGCAGGAACTAGCTAATTTAGGTTTTTTCAGATATTCTGGCCAAGTAATCATACATCTATTGGTCTGGTTTTCTCAAATCCAAAGCTATATCCAACAGGAAGTATATAAATATATGCAAGCATAAAAAAAGGAAACAGGAACTCTCTCTCTCTCTCTCTCTCTCTCAGTGCATTTGTATAGAATATAAGTATGTCTACATACACAGAAAGTTGTGTGTGTGTAGTTATATATCTACTTGAAAATGTTTTTAGTTGTCAGAGAAGACATCTCAGAGTGATGACAGATCAATATTTCAATTACCACAAAAACACAGTTCAGATTATGTACCAGACAAATGATGTTGGTGGCATGGGTAGGTAGTGCATATAAAATATGCCCACGTGAATGAGCATGCAGATGCTGTGCTCCAAAGATTAGGGGAATTCTACACTATCGAATGTCTGTGTCTAGGTCAATTTCAGCCTGGAGAAAATGTACAGTTAGAGTAGTTCCAGCTTTCCTGGGGCTAATCTTTAATACCGAATATTTAGAATCTTCTGCAATCCAACAAATCAAGCAATAAAAAAAATCACCTAATTTTCATACCAAAGGTCAAAGCATCCATCTTAATACTTCACTATGAAATGCTAGCACAATGAAATTAAAACAAAACAACACAAGCAAATAAACAAAAACCCAAACTTCTGCAAAGTAACAAAGTTCAGATTATAATATGATGGCCTCTTGCATCTGACTGTTCATCACATCTAGCTGTTAATACAACATAGAAACCCTTATGGGCCCCTGTGTTATTAGAGCAAATTAGCATGTTTCAAGAAAGTAGTGGATTATTGCAGATGAAAATGTTTTTACCAACAGAGATTTTATGGTTGGCAAGTGTGATTATATATCCATTAGTATCTGCAAGCCAAACAAATGTGTCATATACCTCCTGGAAACACCTCCACGTGGATATTCTAATTTCTGCCTTTTCAAATGGACAAAAGGATTTTTATCCAAATGTATTCAAAGACGATTTTTTAAAAACTGGGTAGTAAACCAGAACAAGTTATTTCTGTCACCTAAATAATTATCAACTCCCCATCTGCTGAGGATAAATGACAAAAAGAATCGTCTGTCATTGCCATTTTTTGGAATGTGGCAAATGTTGACCATCTACTTATTCTGTTGTCCTCACTCAGTAACCATATTGAAATTTTATGAAAGAAACTTGGGGAAAATGGTAAACAGTCTTTCCTCCAACTGAACAGAGTAAGGCGCAAAGAAAGAGAAAGCTGCCCTCCCAGAACCACTTGCCCTATAAATGCAACTCTGCTGGGCGTCTCTCATGGCACGGAGGTATTTTGCACTTTCCGTTACCACTAACAGGAGTACCATTGTGCGTGGAAATGAGTGCTTTGATGCTTTGAGAGTGTCCATCCTAAATATTTTCCCACTTCACCATGGCTTTATTTTTGACAAATAATGGTGTGCTATAATGCACTTTAAGCAAGAGCAGGAGGACGAAGACATGCCCAGTTTTCAAGGTCTAGAAGAAAATGAATGTTTTTATGACATGATTTATAAATGATATTATATCTATGAAATTTTAATGCTTTAATTTTGGCCCACATGGCATGAATTAGTGAGGCAAGATCCTATCAGGCCTCGTTTTCACAAGAGCAATTTCCACTAAAAGATTAAGAGGCCATAGCTCTCGCTAAAGGTTACCTTCCCAGCAGGAGGAGGCAGTAGCAATGGAAACCTAGCATGGTCTTGTCTACAAAACCATCCCCATGGAAGAATCAAAAAGCTCTCCATTCTGTAGTCTTATAATTAAAATTAGAATAATGGGAAGGTGAACAAGTTTTGCTTAGATAAGAGTTAATGAGGACAAATTAGATAAAGCAAAACAGATCAAAAAAGAGTGAAAACATTTAAAAATATTTATATACCACGATCCCCCCCCCTTTTTTGTTGCCGTCATAACTGAATAATTATGCACCAAGTCTGCAAAGGAAAAGAACATTACTTAAAGCCACAATCTTAATCTTTGAACCACAAGAATAGATGTTTGTTTTGTCTTGCTTAGTTTTATTTTGTTTTTTTATTTTTTTCTTCCTTCCTTTTGTTTTGGGGGGGGGTGGGCATGGTGGCTGCTGCCCTCTCTGTGCTGGACATGGTGGGAGGGGAGAAGTAATGTCAGAGCTGGTTTGGGTCTCACAGTGCAGGTGGGGAGGGGAAAGTAACCATCACAGAACAATCTCTCAAAGGGGATGCTTACACTGTGTTAAGTCACAGACTCTAAATAGTTTAGGAAAAGGGAAATGAAGGATGTCTACAGCAATCAGGACAGGGCCCCATGAAGAGATGAATATTTGGGGCTTGAACAGGGCACTGAAGACAACAGAATTTTGAAAGCTATAGGAGGAGAGTGGATTCTAGGGAAGAGATCCTACTGGATCAATAATGGAGCTTCTAGCCTCTGGATAATGAGTGTGTTTGGTAGTTTCAGAAGAATACACACTATGTATATATTTCTGTAATGACATTGAAGGGAATCAATTTTACATGCAAATGAACTTCTTTAGCTGTGAGAACCCTCTCATTCCTTGTGACGGCTGTGGAAATGGTTAATCAGGCTCCCCAGAGCTCATCCTCTGGCATTTCTTCTGACATGTCATCTATACATTCCAAAGTTATTATATAACTTTTATGAAACTAAGTCTACAAGACAGGCTCTAGGGTGTAACTGATGTCTCTTTTGTAAGCCAGAGAAATTTGCACAGCCTGCGTCTCAGGAGACTAATATTTCAGCTCTTCTTGGAGTATTATTACCTGTTTGTGTCTGGCTTCTACAGCACTAGGCTGCCAAGATTCCTTAGTCTAACTGCAGCAGGGGAAAAGCTATCATCAATTATGGATTGGGAGCAAACAATTAACTGTGCAGGAAGCAATTCAAATGAAAGCCAAATTTCTTTTTGGACATTCTGTGATATCAAAACTTTGGTTTATCAGGAGATACAAAAACATTTCATTGTCCATAGTATCTATGCGTGCCATTAAGTTCTATCCCTTAACCTTTCTCTGTGCTTCTGTAAAAATAAAAGCACGATCATGGAGAGAAGCACCTATTGCCAAATAACTTATAATTCTGTTCTCCACTGCATCTGACAATCTCTAGGGGAGAAGCAGAGAAATTCTTTGAGCAGAGTTGCCTAAGGTTTCCCTCGCTGGCCCCGACTGCACTGACCACCTGTTCCCTGCTTGGAGAAACCATCCTTTCCCCTCCCCAACCTTCTGTTCCTTGTCTCAGGCTAACGATGATATATGGGGTGCTGTGTTCCTGCTAATTATGAAAATTGCTTTCCATTGGTTCCAAGATTTTTATTTGATATCTTCTCAGAATCTTGGCTGGCCTCTGTGCCTTGGGCCCTTAAGTGAAATTAAATCTTAGAGCCCCCATATGGGATCTGACACACAGTTTTTAACCAGGAGCTCTTATTTAAAAAATGAAAGCTGATGTTTCAAAGACAAGATGCCAGTTCTCTACTGTATTAGTCCGTTTTGTGTTGCTATAACAGAATACCTGAGACTGGGTGATTTACAAAGAAAAATGACATTTATTGCTTACAGTTTCTGAGGCTGGGAAGTTGAAAGTCCATCTGGTGGTGGCGACAGTGACCCAGGGGTCTCACATTGCAAGATGGTAGAAGCAGAGAGAGCAGAGAGAGAGACACAGGCAGATTCTTCTCTTCTTTTAAAGCCCTCAGAACCATGCCCCTGACCACCATTTTTAATCCATTCACTACAGCACTGGTCCTACACTCCAATCACCTCTTCAAGGCTCCACCTTTCAATTGTCATAATAGGATTTCCCGACCTCTTAATAGTCACAGTGGGGGCTAAGTTTCTAATACATAAAACTTGGGGGGCACAATTCAAGCTTCGGAGAGTTTTGGGGGACATAATTCAATCCACTACATCTACCATGCAGTCCACTATAAAAATTCCCAGACTCTGATGCTCACATACCATCATTGGTAAACATGTCACCTCTTCCCTGCAGACTTTTTTCAGTATGTTGTTCCTTTACACTTTGATCCCTTACCTGCATTTGTGAGGGCACCACTATCCCCCCAACTTTTCATATAAAAAACCCAAGAGTTACTATCAGTGCTTTTACCACTCCCTTATTTAGTTACCGTCAAATCTCCCTCCTCAACATCTTTTAATCTAGTTCACACTCCACTACTTTATGTTAGGCTCCTGTGATTTCTCACTTGGATTATAGAAAATAGGCATCAATTCATTCTGTCAGTCGCACCTGACCTCCCTGCCTTTACCCTTACACCCCTTTAGTTGTTTCTGCATACTGTAGTCCAAATGACTACTTTAAAGTGCAAATCTGCTATTATTATTATTCGCTTCCTTCAAACCCTTCAATTGCTCTTCAGTTTTCAGATGACATACAAGCTTTTTGCCAAGGATGCCTAGAATGTCCTTCCTCCTCTTCTTCTAAATCACTCTGACCTGTCTTTGTGCACATGTCTAATAGATGTCTTTCAGATCCTTGTGCATACCTTTGACATAACACTGTTTACCTGTCTCTCTCCACAGGCTCCTTTGGGGGTAGGGGTTGGAGTTCATTAATTGTTTATGAATCCTTAGTACTGATGGTAGCGTCTGACACAGCCTAGGTCCTCAATATATGTTTGGTGAATAAATCAATGATGCAATTAATGAATAACGCCTGTCCTCCTCCTGATTGGCAACTAGGGCATAAGAGGATATGACCCTAGTTTTCAGGTCTACTGGAAATCACAATATAGAGAGAAAACTCAATAGTTTTATTTTTACAGTGAAACTGTTAGTGTGCTGGAAAGTAACCTAAAAATGATTACCGTTTCATTGGTAATTAAAATGGATTTCCATTTTCTCTGCATAAGATAAACTTTTTCTATGGCAAAAACCGAGACATGTCATCACTGGCTTCTCCATGACAGCATCCTCTGCATGTTAGGGTCTCTTCCCAGGTATAAAAATAGGTATTTTGACCACTTCAAACTACAATTTCATATTCACAGTTTCTACTAAAATAACTCAGCTAATTCAGATATCCTCAACAAATAGAAGAGTCCAGACACAGCTTAGAAGGTCAACTTCTTTCCCTTAGTATCAATCTTGAGAAAGTCTTGAGCAATGATGGAAAAAGGTGCCACTTTCTCAACTAGTGAAGTGAGTTCATCAACCCTGCTGACAAAAAATTGACAGATGTCAAAGCCAGGTTGCCTCACCACCAGTCCTTCCAGGCCACCAGTGTTCTTGGACACACTCTATATTTTCTTCATGGTTTTATGGAAGAGTTTAGCAACTTAGACCTTTCAGGGCTCCTCCTGGCTGTTTGAACTTTGAAGCTTGGGAAAGAAATATACTCATGCCTCAACTCTGCTGCCTGACAGTTCCCAGAGATTTGCATTGTACTTTCAGCAGAAGAAACTATGGGCCCACGGATTTCGGATTAATATAAGGAAGACCATTTTAAAAACTGGAGATACTGACTGGTGGAATGGGCTGCCTCACGAAGTAGAGAGCTTTCTGTGCCTGGAGATTTCAAAAAGAGGTTGATAATTACTATTTAATATATCAGGGAGAGGATTCAGCTATGGGGAGCAGGAGTTTATAGGAGGTAGGAACAGAGAGGGCAGACCATATAAGTTAATCTCTGAGATTCTGTGATCCTAACAGATTCCACTCAAATGGTTATATATCCTATGCATAGACAAATAATTGTCAAAAGGCTGTAAAATATCATCTAGAAATAAGACTGATAGAACTGTCTCATTCCTATATAATCCACTATTTTAAACACACATTTTAGATATAAATTTCTAATTTGGAATTTAACACACCATCACCCAAAACTGTGCCAGATCCCAGGTCCTGTCAGTGCTAACTTTGGCTACAAATTTTTCATTAGATTGTCAAGTTTTGTACCAGGTATTTCTACACTCTCCCTTCCACTTTCCATAGATTATAACTTCCGTGAAGGCATTTTTACATTATTCATTGCAATATTTCTAGTATCCAAATGGTGCTTGGCATATAGTAGGTGTTCAATGAATATGTATTGAATTATGAGCATTTTCTTACCCACAAGATTAGATGAAAAAGATAAAGGTATCTATTCAGAGCAAATATTTTCCTTGGATCCTTCCCTACTTTCCCTGCTGCCCATCTGCTCCCAGCCATAATTGTCCTAAAGACCCCCAAAACAAGACCAGACCACTCATTACTTCCTGGAAGTACAAGACCAGAGGATAAATATAAAAATGTTAACAGTATCTACACCTGGATAGGAAATTCATGCATCTGTTTATTTTTTTCTTTAGGCTTTTCCATTTTTAATAATTTTTTTCTAAAAGGAAGTTTTATTACCTATATGATACAAAAATAAAAGGAGCAGGAAGGGGAAGATGCCACCTTGGCCACACCTTCATACAAATTGGGCCAATATCTTTATAAACATGGAATCAAGAGGATGTTTTTCATTTTCCCTGTGTAGGTGAAGCATAAGCAATGTGCCCTAGGTCATGTTGTCACACAGAGGTCTGGGCCGAGAAGGAGCTATCCACTTAGGTTCCCTGGATCAGGGCAGGGACCCTTCTTGGGTTTCTCTCCTGTGGTGCAATTCACAGAAAGGCTATGTTCCCTCAGAAATAAGAACACTACTCTGGACGTTTATATTGTATGTGATGCATGCTGCTGTATTCCAATCAACAAAGGGATTTGTCATGTGAAAAGAAGAGGCAGGTGACATAATGACCTGTCAGCAGGTTTATATTGCCTCTGAGTTTCAGCAAGTGACTGGATGTTTACAAGAGGACCCAAAAGGCAGTTCACTCACTAGTACTGGTAATCACTTAAAAAGTGTCTATAGGAACCAGAAGGTGCCTTGCATGCCCCTCGGACCAGACATGGTCAAGTGACTTCTGAGGTCTGTCATCATGCCTTCATCCAGAAGTGCAACTGACACGATGAATCCTGTTTCCCCAGGACTGTAACTGCACACTTCTAATCTAGCCATATCGATCACTGAGAAAAGATCTTCCACTTCTACAAAACTTAGTTAACTTTCTAGGCTTTGGTCGGAGATCAGCAAAGCTTCTCTCTAACTGATAAGACAAGCAGTTTTATTTTCTTCCTTAGTCAGTTTACAGTACTAAGTCACTACCTAGAATTGTCCAAAATGGTATCTTCTTGTCTCCTTGCCAAGTTTTGAGACTAACAATACTTTTGACAAGCTGAAAAATTCCCTAGCTGCCTGCTCTCTCCACAACAAATTTCCTTCATCAACTAATTCACTAATTTGGGCCTTCTTGAGAACTCAGCTAATTTGTAAGAACAGGTGGCTCATTCCATAAGTGTTCAATAAAGATTCACACATGATTACACATACAGCATTGCCTTAAAAACAAATGAAGAAATGTGTGTATTTATGGAGAAGCTAAAGAGACAGACAAGAGATTCTTCAGTAGCTAACAGTGTGCATCTGGTGATCTGGCAAAATCCTTCCAAAAACTGGGGGGGAAGGGGACAGAAGTAGGTGACATAAGGATATAAATTCCTTGTCACATGGACAATTAATTATTCTTGGAGAAACTACCAAGAGGTGATGGATATGAAACAAACAAAACACTACTAATCACAGCTTCAGTCTTATTTTTTCTCTATTCTTATGTTTACCTGGCCCTGACTTTATTCATTTATTCAACATTTATTGAGTACTTAATAGCACTTAACATGTGTCAGGCACTGTGTCAGTCACCTAAGTCAACTGTCTTCTTTCATTATAAAAAGAGGAAAGGGTTATGTTATGTGGTTAAGAAAACATTATTATCTTGTTGATAAAATAAATTAAGTGCTGAAATATTACTGGGATAGTCAAGAAAAAAGGCAGTTCATGTAAAAATTGTAAAATCTATCATCCCACCAGTTGCTTGCACATAAAGTATCAAAACAAAACCAACCCCCCCCCCAAAAAAAAAATGACAGCAACAATTTTGGCTGATGTTTTTGTTTCATTTAAGAAATTTGCTAATTATTTTCCCATGAGGAAAACATAACCTGCTTAAGAAAAATTGCCTAACATATGAGAAAAATAGAAGACACAAAGTGATGTTATCATTAAGTATTTTGCTTAAAAGTCCAATAATTTTTACTAAGAGAGTTGCTACAAGAGAACATAGAAATTTTTACCCATTTTTTTCTAATTAAGAAAACCTGTCTGGATGCTGCATAAATCATTATCTTACAAACCATCAGAACAAAATAATACAAAGTACAGAGAGTACCACAATAGTTTTGAATTAACACACACAACAGGATGATACTTAATCCAGTCACTCTTAATATACAGCAAATAAAGAGCAGCAACTCACTTAGGCACAATGGACCTTTCTTTCCTATTTATAATCCTAGTTATCTTCCCATTCTTTCATCCAGGAAAAAGAATAGTTTGCATTTATAAGATAGTAAATATGCCTAGTGCTCTGAAGGTTTAAAACAGAGGTTAATAGAGGTGGCAAATTCAACACAGTTCCCTAACAAAACATGATTTCTAAAAGGAAGAGAAACCAGTTCCTATAACCTGTGATAAAACCATGGCTGTGAAAACCCTTCAACTGGTACAATGATTACCAGCATTTAGAAATGTGGAAGTAGATGGATACAGAGGTAGCTTACATTTTTTGGCCCAAGAGTTTAAGAGGGGCTCAGTCATTTATTTGCCCTCTCATTAATTTGTTCACTTCTTCTAAAAACATTTATGAACACTTCACAGAGCTAGGTATGATAAGCTCACGGACTATGAAGGTAAATAGAACGCTACCATTAATGACTGTAGTAAAGTTTAGTAAGTACTAAGACAGGGGTATGTGAACTGCAAGAAGGCGTCTAAACCAGATTTCCTAGAAGAATTTGTTCACTTCTTCTAAAAACATTTATGAACACTTCACAGAGCTAGGTATGATAAGCTCACAGACTATGAAGGTAAATAGAACGCTACCATTAATGACTATAGTAAAGTTTAGTAAGTACTAAGAGAGGGGTATGTGAACTGCAGGAAGGCTTCTAAACCAGATTTCCTAGAAGAGGTGATAATAGACCTAAAGGTGAAGAAAAAGTTGGAGATAGAAGATTAAGGGGGTTTGGATAGAGGAAGATACGCTAGGGCAAAGGGAAAGCACAGAGTGGTTAAAAAAGAAAAGCAACATAATGAACTTGTGACAAAAAAGGTAGTTTTGTATAGTTGTAGAGATGGGAGGGAGGCATGGAGGTAGGTGAGTTCAAAAAAAGTCTCATATGCTAAACTAGGGTCTAGAAATAGTGGGGAACCACTGAGAGATTTCAATCAGGGTTATGACATAATTGCATTTGCATTTTGGAGGAGGCCATACCAGAAACAGGAATGGTATCTCAGGAGATATTATGATAATTCGTTAGAGAAATGACAATTAAGAGGCAGTGGGAATGGGGACAAATTTAGAGATATGAGGTAGAATATATAAGATTTGGTATAAAATTGAATGCAGAAAATAAGGAAGAAGAAACTTGGTTAACTGAGATTTTGGCTTTAGACCTGGATAGAAGCCTCATCCATCACCAATGTTAGGAAAATAAGACAAGACGCAGTTTTAGACAGTTTGAATTTTAGATGCCTACAAGGATACGGATATAGAGACATCATAGGTCACTACTGTTTGGGTCTGAATCTCAGCAGATGTACGCTGAGACTATGAACATATAAGCGGTACCTGGAGCCATGGGCCTGGAAGGAGTCACCTAGGAGTTAGGTATAGAATGGAAAAGGAGAGAACCAAGAAAAAAGTCCTTGGGAGAATGATACTTCTGGATTGAGAAAAAGATCCAAAGAAGGAGATGAAGAAAGAATGACCAGGCGACTTGCTAATAAAGTTGCATTTGCAACCGGCATTAACATGATTTTATTTTGAACGTGTCATTTTGGTTTGCTTAGGAGTCTTGTTTTGATTTGCCTGGGCTAATTTTGCAGCAGGACAAACAACAGAATTTCCTTTAGTTGTCTCAGCTCGTGATACAAGGTAACCTAGTTGAATAAGTGACCTGCCTTATTTCTATTAATTCATTTTTGCCAGGTCGAAATCCATTTTCAGGATGGAATATTTCCTCCTCCTTACATTTACTGAACTCGTTTTGTACTGATACAATAACATATGTCTTGGAAAGAAAATGTAACTTCAAAACAGAGAAACCAACAGGGTGTTTTGTTTTGTTTTTCTTTTGCTGACTTCGCTTCAAACAAGTGTACGTTTGGGCAGCACAGACAGCATATATGGCCCTTCATTCATTTCCCTAGGGAATGGTTTATCAGCTGCCGAAAAAGGAGTTATTTTATTCTGCAAAACGCATATTAGATCCTTTGACAAGCGGGACCATTAAGGTCTGCTCTGTGCGCTGTGCTGTACGCCCGGGATGCTTCTGCAGACGAGCCATCCCCTGGGGCAGTTTAACCCCATTTATTCTTCTCAATTTTCCTCTAGGTTTCTAGCTACCAAAAGAACAAAGTAAATTAAATTAACAAAATCCATTTGGAAAATGAATCTTCTGTAATGGGTTCCAGGAAATCTTTAGCGCAGGCACGCATACCACTAGCACTTCCACGCACACCCGAGACGACTTTGCTTTGATGCATGAGCGGGAACATTCCTGGCAAACCTGGGATTTGAGGCAAGGGCTCATTAATGCACATGCACGCTAAGTAATGTATGTGTGTCAGTGTTTCCGCCGTGCCTTTTCATCGCCTCCTCTCCAAGATGTAGAAGCTCAGTCTGCTATTGTTTGGTTGGGTAAAAACTGCCAGTGCACATGGGGAGTGGTTATGTTTGTTGAAGGAGGTGTTAATCCATGCATTGGTTCAATGTAGTCGGGCTCCTGTAGAGATTCCAAATTACAGTGCGACTGCACAGGGTTTATAGACTACTCTCACGCTGAGATAGAGATGGTCTGCAAAGAGAGTGCCATAAAGAATGTACACACATTACACGGGAAGGAAGCTTGGGCACACACCTTCCAGAACATTCCTGTAGATAGGCTTTGCTGTGTTAAAACAATGTGAAATGCTTGATGTGCACATTAATTCGATTACTGGAAGAGATGCACAGGTGTCCTGAAAAGAGTAACAGACTGAAGTTAGAAGGGCAGGGTTCGAATCTTGCCTCTAGTGTGTACTTGTGGTCTGATCTTTGGCAAGCCACTGAATCTCTCCAACCTTTACAAATAGGGTGTAATAACACCTGTTCCAGAGGGTAGCTTACAAGATAGAATGATGTAATAGACAAGGAGCCATATAATGCCCACAGTGAGTTAACTGGGCATTCTGCCAGGCACTAGGGTATAGAAGAATGATATGATTCCTGTCTTGAGTTTAAAGTGTTTTCTTTCTTGCTTTAATTTCTAAAGCCTTTCCTCCCATTGTCATAAGAACTCAAGGTAGCAATAATCTTATTTTTACCATGCAGATGCAACTACTGATGCACAGATATATACAGCTGTAATTATTTGTTCAGGGCACATACAACATATCCTCATTAGAGAGCCTGTGCTCCTGACCAAACTGACAGTCCCAATTTAGGAAGGCAGGTCCTCCCTTGTCACATTTCAAAAACTGGTTACTGAGGTCCACACCCACTCTGCACAGACAAAAGAATTGTCGAGGTAAATACATGAAATGCATAGTAGGTTCTTGGGAACCCAATATAAAGATCCACAGGAGGTATCTATTTCCCATAAGTATCAGTCTGATTTGACTGGGTCTGTTCAACAGATATCTTTGAAATATCAAAGGAATTAAAACTACAGTATTATTAACTACCTTCACGTTTGGATATTATTGCATCTGGTGGAATGGCTGCCTAGTGGTACAGCTTTAAAATGTTTTATTGTATAAAAAGGAAAGAAAAATATGACATTTTATAACATTGCTTTGTTAATTTTAGCACATCATTAGAAACAGTCTTTTATTTTGCTTGAGGTTTTCTAGTAAAATGTCATAAGTAAATAACAATTGGTGCTCCTGCCTGGTTTTTGATTATTGTTCTCTTGTTGATACCTTATTTTGCCAGTCATAGCAAAAGTAATGGTGTGATTGCTCCTGTGAATATGCATAATTTTAGAGCTTGCATAGTATATTAAATCTGTATTGAAATTCCAATCAGAGGTGTTATGGTACTGTGAAATATCAAAACAAGAATAAGAGGGTCTCGTGGCTTTAAAAAACATTTAATTTGATCCAGGCACTCCCTGAAAACAGAGTACAAAAATAACTCTTTGGCTTTCCACATATATAAGAGGGAAATATTAATATTCTTTCTCTCTCCTCCTCCCTCCTTTTCATGCTAGCTCCATCCCTCCTTCCGTGTACCCCTTCTTTTCTTTCGTTCATTCAACAGCTGTTTATTGAGGTTAGGGTGGTCAACTGTCTAAGATTGCCCTGGGCAGAATGGGTTGCAAGGATGTAGAATTTCCACCGCTAAACTTAGAAATTCCCAGGTGAACTGGGAGGAGTTGGTGATCTCAATTGAGGGCCTGCTCTGTGCCAGCTGTTATTCTAGGTGCCGGGCATTCAGCAATAAATAAAGCAGACCCTCTCATGCAGGATACAAAATAAACGCCCCCAAATCAGTTGCATTTATATACTCAAACAATGAACTAACAGAAAGAGAAATAAAGAAAGTAAGCCCATTTACAATTGTCACGAAAAAACCAAAATACCTAGGGATCAATTTAACCAAGGAGGTGTAAAGACCTCTACAATGAGAACTTTCCAATGAAGAGAAACAGAAAATGAATTCTGACAATGCGAGCAAGTGTAGGAAGCATAACAGGGTAAGAGAAAGAGAGTGATGGGTAAGACAAGAAGACTTTTATTCTGGGTGGTCCAAAAAAGCCTTTCTGGTTAGGTGACATTTGAGCAGAGCATGAAGGAAGTGAGGGAGTGAGACCCAGGGTAGCTCAGTCGCTGGAAGGGCCCTGAGCAGGGGTGTGCCGGAGCGTGGAGGAGCAGGAAGGAGTGGAGCAAGAGGAGGCTGGAGGTGAGAGGTGGGGAAACTGCTGAGCCACTGCAAAGAGCCTGAGTCAGAGGGGAGCCTCTGGAGGGTTACTTAGGGTTACTTACATTCATGAAGGGAGTACTGGTTGCCCAGAGAACAAACTATAAGGAAGGGGAGTAAGAAGCAGGGGGACTGGTTAGGTGATGCTTGTCATAGTCTCTCTATTACTGAGATTTTGGAATGTAAGTTGCCCTTTACCTTCTAGTTGTTAAGCCAGGCCTCTTTGCAAGCTACTATATATATCAAACCATATATATACACAAGGGTACTTTGAAAAGTTCATGGAAGAATAGAATTAAAAGATAATATGAGTCTTTCCTGAACTTTTTTCTGAAGACCTCTGTGTGTGTGTTTGTGTGTGTGTGTGTGTGTGTGTGTGTGTGTGTGTGTGTGTTTTATAAAATGTCACTATTTGGGAGTAGAATCTGGGAGATAATTGCTGGTTGGGATTTGTCTGTGCTCCAGGGATCCATATGGCATAGGCCATTCACTATTACCTAATATCTACTAGTCAAAGAAGTCACTTTTTCTTTAAAAACAAAATCTTAATCAAACACAAATAGGTATTTCACCCAACTAGTTTCTAAGTGATAAAAGAATAAGAATAATAACTGAAATAAAAATACAACGCTGCTCAAAATAGAAACACTTTCAAAAGAAAATCTGAAAAAAAGCTTCTTACTAGTCTTATGGTAGAGATAATAA
This sequence comes from Galeopterus variegatus, assembly GCF_000696425.1. Classification (NCBI taxonomy): domain Eukaryota; kingdom Metazoa; phylum Chordata; class Mammalia; order Dermoptera; family Cynocephalidae; genus Galeopterus; species Galeopterus variegatus. The sequence continues at coordinate 108,308 of NW_007731776.1, read as the reverse complement.
CTTTGAATGATATTACTGTGCTTTTTTCTTCTGAACTTCTTCGTGCATACCCTCTGTATTGTTCCAGGGGCATCTGTTTGCCCAAGGGAGGATTCAGAGTGTAGAGCAGGATTGCAAGGTAAAGGGAGGGTTGATATGCAGCTTTGAATATCCATGTCTTTGGCACTGGCAGCAAGACAATAATTTTGAACGACTGGTTCTGTTGAAAATGACAAGGATTGTCTAAAATCTGTTAGCTTTGATGAACACATCAGGAACCAAGCTGGAAGCACAAATCAGGCATATATGTATTTTTTCTATATAGTAGACAGGACACATTTTCTGCCACTTCAGCTGAGCTGTGAGGCTCAGGAAGAAGGATATGACTTAGAGGAAGCCCATTCAAGAGAGGAGCAAATGGAAGGGCATCCTCTTTTCCAAGAAGCAGAGAGGAAGTGAGGTAGAAGAAACCCACAGAAGACATGCCCTGGTGCTTCCTGGGAGAAGGGGGACAGTCGTGCTTTGGGAGGAGATCACGGTGGTGGGCACATCAAAGTGCAATAGCCTGAGGTTAGTGCTGCAAGGTTCTCTTCAGCTCCTGTGTGGTGTGGAAGACAGCAGAAGGAGGGGAGCATGTCTGGTGAGCTTTAAGGGGGCATGCCCTCAGTTTTTCCCAGCATGCCCAGTCCCCTTAAAGCTCACCCAAAGAAGCCCAGGGAAAAGCACATGCACCATTGATGAGATCAGAGGGGCCTCTCCCCCTGGACACCAGGACCTAGGGACCGCCCCCCTAATCCCCCATATACCCAGACACCGTCTTCAGGAACATAAAGAGGAGGTGTAGAATTCTGAAAACACTAAGAATTATCCTGCAGGAGAGTATTTTAAATGGAAAGAAAAATAAGAAACTAGAAGGCTCAAGTTTCTCTACTACCCAGGAGAAGGTGAAAGCTCAGGAAAATTAGATCAGTTTCAGAAAAGTGAAGATGCTGCATGGACTTTGCATATTTGAGTGGTGTGTTATCTTTTGATCTCACCAGTTCGACATTGCCAGTGGATCTACTGCGAGTTTCATATTTAATCCTGAATCTGGCCTTGCTGTGAAGGTTGAAGTCATTTGATGTGGTATTCTTTTGAATTAAGTCCTCTGCAGCTTAATACAGCTAGGGAAGTATTAAGAGTAAAGTTTATGCCAATATAAATACTTACATCAAAAAAAAAAAAAGAAAGATTTAAACAGCCTAACAATGCACCTCAAGGAACTTCAAAAGCAAGAACAAACTAAACCCAAAATAAGGTTTAGTTTGCAGGGGTGGACACAGGTTGTGTGAGCCCTAGAGCCTATATGATTGGGAGGAGTGAGGATAGTCAAGATAAAATAAAATTACAAGTACAAATTAAGACAAAAGTGAAATGAAATGAAGTGAAGTGAAATGAAGTTTTAGAATGAAAAATTAGATCACAACAAATTTTTGAAGAGTTGGAGATTCAGTTTCTTTTCTTCTGCGATCTCTTTACCTCTCACAGGGGTCCATACAAGAGAGGGGCACTGACACTTAAGCTTCATTAAGTTGGTGTTAAATCTCTGATGCCTGGTTTATCCCTATAGGTTATCCTGTTTTCGACAAGAACCGGGTCCATACAAGAGAGGGGCACTGACACTTAAGCTTCATTAAGTTGGTGTTAAATCTCTGACGCCTGGTATATCCCTATAGGTTATCCTGTTTTCGACAAGAACCAACGCTACAAGATTAAGTCTATGATCTAACGAAAAGCAAACTAGCAGGCCAGGAGAGCACAGCCTACTTCCTTGGCATGATTGTCCTTGTTGGAGAGAGGGGAACGTGGTCAGTTAGTTACATGCTCACGCCCATGCCTGCTGCCTGCCTCTTGGCATTCCATTCCCCTCTCTGGACATTGATGCTTCTTGCACATAATGGGGGAAATAATAAGTACTCTCTACTGCTAAAGGTTTTGGAAACATTTACTGTCTCTTAGCCAAAGTATCTTTAGAGGGGCAGAAAGGGAGAAAGAACATTTGCTGAGCATTCTCAGAGAAGCTGTGTTAGTAACCATTCTGTTCTATGGACTTCATTTTTCTATGGTGAAAAACTTTTTGCTTCGTATCTTTTCCTAATAAAATCAAAGGAAACACATATTGAACAGCTACACGGCACAGTTTTCTCCACTGGGTAAATTAAATAAGACAATATATGTGAGGTATTTTGTAACTGCGCCATGCTAAATAAATGCTAAATATTTTTATTATTGTTATTGTCGTTACTGCTAAGGGTCATGGAAGTTAAATTGGCTTCTAAATATGGCTGACTTGGCCATCAAGGTTGCTGGGACTTGAAATTCCAAGTGTTAACTTCCTTTGGGGAATATTGCAGAAAATTTTGTAGGTGAAAACAACAACATTTTAAAGAAAGTGCCAGAAACAATCAGCATGACTTCTTGAGATTCCTTCTGATTGTCCAGATAAAAGAGACATCAGGTACCTGCCTCTCCAAAATCTGTCCCTTTATCAACACATGCAAAGCGATGTACATTTCAAAATAGATACACCAAAAAACTTAATTTCATCTTTGGTTCAAGGCCTAACATCCCTTCCTCTCTTTTCCCAGGTCTCCTGTGTGCCTGGTTTAGCAAGAGGGCTGCCAAACAAGATTGAAAACTGATTGATTTCCCATTTTGATACAGCTACATTGCTGTTTGTATTATTCTTTAGTGCTGTTAGTTAAATATTTAATGGAATCCTAAGAGAAAAAATATGTCTATGTAATGTAAACATATTGTTAGTTGCCTGAAAGGATCACATCTTGATTAAGCTGAATGTCAGGAGTATCAATAGTACCTTCTCAGTATTCTAGAAAGATACCTTCAGTAAAAAAGCCCTAGCACTAGCGCTGCTATGCCTTTTATGCACAGCCCAAATGCATTTATGGGGAGAGAGCTGGCTTGACACCCTGTGGAGGGCTTCATCCCTTTATCTGCTCATCTGATTAACAGTTTCAATTTTCAAAAATAGAATTCTAATTTGAGAATTTTTCTCTCTGACCTTTAACGTACAAATATTTATACATTCTATAATCTACAA
>NW_007731776.1:103130-104562 GCF_000696425.1 Galeopterus variegatus | reverse complement strand
TTTGAGAATTTTTCTCTCTGACCTTTAACGTACAAATATTTATACATTCTATAATCTACAATAGATCTTGATCATTTATTAAACAAGCAAACAAAAGTTTTCAAATGTTATCATAGTAATGTCTATTCTTACAAGGCAGAATTGAAGAAAATGGGTAGATGTTGCAGACAAGCGAATTTTGCCTCAAACAGTAAAATTAATTGAAATAATTCTTCAGAGCTAGGCAGGCTGACTCAGGAGGCACTGAACAGATGCTTTAGTTCTGAATGCTTTTAAATAAACAATGGTTACTTCTCATCAGAGTTGCTGTTGATGATGTTGCATGCCTGCCTAGTTACTTCCGTATAATCCTGCATTTGTGCCCACTACATCATCCTCATGCCACTGTGCTAGTTTAAGCCCTGCTTATAACTTTCCTGGACTATATCAATGTTTTTTTTTGCTTGTTTCCTTGTCTATGATCTCAGACTCTTAATTCCATCCTCCATGATGACACTTAGTGATTTTTCTTTTTCTATGTTTTTTCTTTTTAACAGCTTTAATATAATGTAACTCACATACCATATAATTCACCCATTCCAAGTAGGTTCAGTGGTTCTAGTATACTCACTGCATTGTGCATCCATCACTACAATCTAATTTTAGAACATTTTCATCAGCCCAAAGAGAAATCCTGTACCCATTAGTGGTCACTTCAAATTCTTGTTCCTACCACCTTACCTCAGCCCAGAAAACAACTAATCTACTGCCTCTGTAGATTTGCCTATTCTGAACATTTCCTATAAATGGAATCAAATAATATGTGATCTTTTGTGACTGGCTTGCTTCACATAGCATAATGTTTTCAAGATTCATCTATGTTGTAGCATATAGCAGTTTTTGTTGTTGAATAATATTGTATTGTGTGGATAGGCTACATTTTAAAAATCCACTCATTAGTTGATGGACATGTAGGCTGTTTCCACGCTGTGGCTATAAAGAATAATGCTGCCATGAACACTCATGTACAAGTTTTTGTGTGGACATATGTTTTGTTTTTCTTGATGTAGAATTACTGTATCATATGTGGACTCTACATTTAACGTTTTGAAGAAATGCCAGCCTGTATTTTGAAGCAGCCGTGCCATTTTGCATCTCCACCTACAGCGTATAAGGGTTCAGTTTCTCCTTCTTGCCAATACTTGCTATTATCTACCATTTTGATGGTAGCCATGTTAGCGGATGTGAAGAAGTATCTCACTGTGGTTTGATTTGCAGTTTCCAGATGTTTAATGATGTTGAGTATCTTTTCATGTGTTTATTGGCGGTTTGTATATCTTCCTTAAAAAAATGTCTATTCAAATCCTTGGACCATTTTAAAAATTGCATTGTAATAATTCTTTATATATTCTAAGTACGCGTCTTTTATCTGATATATAATTTGCAATTTTTT
>NW_007731776.1:92515-102624 GCF_000696425.1 Galeopterus variegatus | reverse complement strand
TTTTTTCTTCTGTTCTATGAGTTGACTTTTCACTTTCCTGATAATGTCCTTTGAAGTGTTTCACTCAAAACCAAAAGTTTTTAATTTTGATAAAATCTAACATATATTTTTTAAATTGTTGTTGCTTGTGCTTCTGGTATCAAATGTAAGAAATCGTGGCCTAACCCAAGATCATGAAAATTTACTCATATTTTCTTCTAGGAGTTTTATAGCTTTAGTTCTTATATTTACATCTATGATTTATATGAGGTAAGGGTCAAACTTTATTCTTTTGCAACTGCATATGCAGTTATCCTAACATCATTTGTTGAAAGGGTGATTTCCTTACACATAAATCTAAGGGTTTGTTGCATTTCATATTAAAAAATTTTCAGTAGTTCATTATTGCCCATGGCAATAGTTTCTAGACTTGGCCCTCATGAGCCAGCAAAGTAGAATAAACAATTTTGGGAGACATGCTGAGTTGCAAACTTTTTATTACATTGAGAAAGGAGAGCAAAAGGAAAAACAAATATCATCAGCCATACTGAAAAAACACGACTTATTTTCTTATCTTCTCTGCTTTTGGCTGTAATGCCCTTACCATTCACCAAGTGGTAGAAACATACATATAAACTCTAACATAACATAAATGATATATTAGTAATACAAAGGCCATCCATAGAAGTGCAAAGGATAGTTTCCAGCCTATCTGATCTACTTGTCTCTTGGGGAGGGAGGGAATTAGAATAATTAACACAAAAATCCAAGGTAAATCCTTACATCAATATTTACAACTATGAATAAGACAATTTTTCTTAGACTCAGATTTATTACCTGCAAATTGTAGTATATGTCCCTGAGGGTTACTGTGGGGATTTAAACAATAAAAGAAATATAAATCACCCAGTACAGAAGCTAGATGCATAGTAGGCAATCAGTAAATATTATAGGCTCTCTCTCAGCCCTATCTCAGCGGTTTGCAACCTTGATTACATATTAGAATTGCCTGGGGAGTTTGAAAAAGCCCAAGTTCTATTGACAAGAGCCAGAAACAATCCTAAAAAAGAAAAAAAAGTTGGAAGACTCACACTTTCTGATTTCAAAATTTGCTACAAAGTTACCGTAATTAAGACTGGCATAAGGATAGACATAATGATCAATGAAACAGAACTCAGAGTCCAAAAATAAACCGATAACATCTATCATCAATTAGTTTTTGACAAGAATGCCAAGACAATTCAATGAGGGAAAAGAACAGTCTTTTTAACAAATGGTGCTGGGATAACTATTTATTCACATGCAAAAGAATAAAATTGGAGCCCTTCTTCACACCATTCACAAAATTTAACTCAAAATAGACCACAGACCTAAGTATCAGAGCTAAAACTATACTGTTCTTAAAAGAAAATATAGGACTAAATACTTCTTACCTTGGATAAGGCAAAGCCTTCTTAGTTATGACACTAAATGCATAAGGGACAAAAGAAAAAAATAGATAAGTGGGACTTCACCAAAATTAAAAACTTTTGTGATCCAAAGCACTGTTAACAGGTGAAAAGTCAACCCATAGAAAGGGGAAAAAAAAAAATATATATATATATATAAAACTCATATATATATAAATATAATTAAGGATATATGTCTGACTATACAAAGAATTATTACAACTCAAGTAGAAAGGGGAAAAAAAAAAAAAAAAATATATATATATATAAAACTCATATATATATATAAATATAATTAAGGATATATGTCTGACTATACAAAGAATTATTACAACTCAAAATCAAAAAGATAAAAAATGCAGAAAAATGGCTAAAAGATTTGAATAGACATTTCTCCAAAGCATATATACAACTAGTTAATAAGCACATGAAAAGAAGCTCAACATCATTAACCATCAAGGAAATGCCATCAAAACCATAATGAGATACCACTTCACACCCACTAGCGTTAACTACTATCAAAATGATAGATAATAAAAAGAATTGGCAATGATGTGGTGAAATCAGAGCCTTCACAAACGTTTGGTGGGAGTGTAAAAAGGCACGGCACTCCGAAAAACAGTCTGGTAGTTCCTCAAAATGTTTAATACGAGTTAGTATACAAACCAGCAAATCTACTCCTAGGTATAAATCAAAAAGAAATGAAAACGTATGTTTACACCAAAACTTGTACATGAATGTTGATAGCAGCCTTATTCATAATAGCCAAAAAGTGGAAACAACTCAAATTTTCATTAACTGATAAATGAATAAATAAAATTATATGTATATATATTCATATAAAGGAATATTATTCAGCCATAATAAATAATGAAGTGCAGATACATGCTACAGCATGGATGAACCTTGAAAACATCATGCCACATTGTGTGGTTCCATTTATATAAAATATCTGGAATAGGCAAATCTATAGAGACAGAAAGCAGATTAGTAGTTGCCTAAGGCTGGAGGAATTAGAATTATTGAGGAGTAACTGCTAATGGTGAGAATTTTGTCCTAGAGTGATAAAAATGTCACACAATTGATGGCACTAAAACACACACAATCATTCACTTTAAATGGGTGAATTGTATGGTATGTGAATTATATATCTCCATAACTCTGTTTATAAAAAATGATGTCCAACCACCAGAATTTCTGATTTATTTTTTCTGGCACCCAGGCTCATCTAAGAAAAAAAGATCCCTGGTAATTCTAATGTGTATCTTTATCAACTTTTCCTATGTCCTGACTCAGATACTTTAGAAAAGTTTATTCAACCTGCCACTTCTGCTTCCCTTCTTTACACCTTCCATTTTCTCTGTCTTTCTCCAATACCCTTACTGTACATAATCCCCAAATCAGAACATCTCCCAAACTGTCCGAACCAATCAATGTGTCTCATCTTTGGCTTTTAAGCCTCGTCTCCAGGAGGCCGGTACTGGCCAGCCTCACTTTGTTTTGATGAGTCAGCACTTGCTGTGTCCTTCATGTTGACTTGTTTAGGGGCACTTGTTAAAATCATCAATTTATGTCTGAGAGCAGGAAGAATCCTTTAAGGGTTTCCCACCCCACTCCCACCATTTTATAGCTGATTTTAATGAAATCCAGAGAAACTATAATTCAGTTCCAAGTACTTGCCTACTTAGCATTTGTTGGCATTTTGTTCTCTAATTATTTCAAGTAATTCTTTGTGTATTTGTTTTATCTATCTGATTAGATTACTATCGTCTTGAAGATCTACAGTAACTTTACTCCACATGAACTTTTGTGCCTGTTAACAATAAAACACATACTTTGTCTAATAAGCTGACATTTTTAGTGTCTTCCTGAATTCTCTTCTCATATTATTCAAGGAAGCTTTTACTTTAAAGGGCATTAAGGCTATTCTATAAATGGCAATAATCAACTGGTCTGTTTCCATTTACAGAAGAGAATGAATTTAACCCACCAAAAGAGACATTTAGGTAACCTGGGGCAAATCACTCAACTTTTCTGGACCTCAGTTTCTAACTGTAAAATGACCTAATACTTACCATGTATGCTTTTCTCAAGTATTAAATAGGTTAATGCTTTTTTAATGTTTGGCAAGTGGCATCTGCTCAGGAAATATTAGTTACTTTTATTATCATAGACATCATGATTATTGGAAGTATTTCTATCCTGGAATTAGTCCTAAGCAGCCTAAAGGTTGTAATGTATTTTTACTTCAAAGCACTGAAGCAGCTCTTCATTGGCTTGTTTAATAGTTCCCAGGACAGCTAACTTTCTTTCAATAAGAATAAATGCTTAGAAAACTATATATAACAAATGATCAAAAATACTAGTTCCCACCCACCCCCACATCAGGCCATATGTCTAAAGGAGCTGGTATTATTAACCAAGTAAACCTCTTGACTCCAGCCTCCAGATGAGAAAGAGCCTGTGTTCCAGAGGACTCCGTCTCTATCAAGAAATAACATACCTGCACAAAGTGTCTTCATTTGTTAAGTTCTTCCATCAATATCAATTTTGAGGTTGAAGGTTGTTCTGAGCTAAGTAACACTGGCTTAATTGGCTTTTCTCCCCAATAGCAGAAGTTTTGGGGGAAGATGTATTCTGGAAATCTAATTACATATCTTAACTGTAACCTGAGAAGTTTAAAATTCACAGATGCACTTTATCTGTCAAATATGGAGACAGTCTGCAAACGCAGGCCATAAAGGTGGAGATTTAGTACCCAACTGCATGAATTGTTGCTGCTTTCCTATGTTTATTACTTCACAGTTAATCAAAGAGATAACTCCCAGGAGTTTGGTATCTTTCTTCATGTGTTCTACATCATGGGCGGAAGGAGAAAAGAATATTCTCTTTGTAACACATTTCCAATTGGAATAAGGTATTTGGTTTACAAATCCTTGAATGAAGGACTAGCATTAAGTGTTTTAATCAATTTCTGAAATCTTTTTTAAAGCCAACAGGCCGGGACATCACATGATTATTACTATTCATGTGTATACAGTTCTTTTGGTGCAATACTTTCTCAGTAATTGCATAAATATGTGCATGTAATAGGACAGATATTCAGAAACAGAACTGCTCAAAACCCATCAAAACCATATTTTTATACTAGGTTGGCAATTTGCCACCAAGAGCAGATACATTGAAATAATTTTGTTATATCAAAGCTCTAATTATCGGGCAGAATATATTTTCTTTTCTCAGCATCAGAATTGCAAAGGTTTTACACGTGTATATAAGTCTCAAAATGATGTAATCACCAAAGATGAATAAAAACAGAGGGAAAGTGACCATGAGAGAAAATGTGTATACTCATCCTCCATCACCAGCCATCGTTAGTGCTACCCAGGACAACTCCTAAGAAGACAAGCCCTCCCAGTTCACAAGCAGTACCCAGTTACCTAGAGCACTTAAGGGCTTGTTTCCTAATGAATCTGGATACAGGTGTCATCAGGTATTTAGACAAATGGCCAGCATGATTCACCTTCTCAGCAAATAAGGTAAATATTGCACTGGGCAAAGTTACACCAGAAATCCTTGGCTGATAGATTTTTAAATCCCAGAAGTACTTCTAGAAGGTTCTACTAATCTTCATTTCACAGTCAAAAAGAAGCAGAGCTAACATTTCCACCTTCTTCATCTCCCACTGTTCTTATCTCTTGCTACTATAATACAAGTTTTACATGTTCCTTTTTTTAAAATAGGAAAAATGCCAAAAACTGAAAGAAATAAAGAAATGATAAACTAAGCATACAATGATATAAAAACTTACGTTAAGTCAAATTAAAATAATAATTGCTCAATTATTGTCATTTAGGAAAATATTGTCATTTAGGAAAAAAATCCAAGTGTTTCTTTGAAACACTCTTGCTAACCAATGTGTATTATCCTGGGAATAAAAAGATGTTTCAACATTAGAAAATCTATTAAGTCATTACCCAATATTAACAACTAAAAAAAATAAGCAATCTATGATACAATCAATGTATTCCAAAAAGTATTTAATTATATTTAACATTCATTTATTTTTAAAATTTTAGTAAACTAGAAATAAAAAGGAACTTCCTAAACTTGTTAAATACTATCTATCAAAAACCTATAGCAAAGATCAAACAATGAAACTTAACAAAATTACCATTCGTTAGAATAAGACAAGGATGCCTGCTGTTGCTACTCCTCTTTAATGTTATCAGGAGGTCTCAGATGACACAATAAGATGAGAAATAAATTTGAAGTATATATTAGAAAGATAGAAGCACAACTGTACTTATGTGTAAACAGTCAGTTTGTTTACATAATTAATTCATGGGAATCTACTGACAATTGGCATTAGTAAGTGCTCAACAAGGTGGCTAGATACAGGATGAACATAAAAGTAATAATAGGATTTCTACACAGCAGTAATAATTCGCTCAAGAATAATAATATAAAAAGTACCTTATTCACAATAGCAACAACAAACTAAAATGTAGCTAAGAATAAATCTGAGAAATATGTGTTGACTTTTGTAGGATAAATTACACAATTAGTTTCTGACTGGCATAAAATAACTGAATAAACAAAGAGGTATACCAAGTTTATGTGTAAGAAGACTCAAATTAATCCATATCAGTGCAATGACGATTGCATTTTCAATAGGCTTTGTCATGAAACATTATAAGCCAATCTTGAAATTCATTTGAAATAGAAAAAGGTCACTAGTAGTTAAGACCATTTTGAAGAAAAAGAAAAGGGTAGAGGTGGCCCGATCTATCAGATATCACAATTAGCAGTAATAAAACTGAAACTACTACTACTAATAGCAGCTAACTTTTATTGAACATTAAAATACCAGGCAAAGATTTTCATGCATTACGGGTTTGATATAATTGTCGTGACCATTTTACAGATGAGAAAGAAGCTGGGGCACAAAGAGATGAAGGAACTCTCTCAAGGTCCCATGGCTAGGCAGTAGCAGAGCTGGGATTCAAACCCAAGCAATGTGGCTCCTGAGCCCCTGAATCTAACCTCATACAATAATGTCTCTAAAGCTATAAGAATAAACAAGGTGTCATATTGATACAGAGATAGAAAAATAAACCACTGAATCATAATACAGAATCCAAAAAAGAGACTCATGCATATATAGACATGATATCAATCAGTGACCAAGAAATGAAGCATTCAATAATGTTGCTGAGGTTACTAGTTATCCATGCAGAAAAAAATAAAATCAGATCCTTCTTACTATGGTCTGAATCTTTGTCCCCTCCAAAGCTCATATGGAAACTTAATCCCCAATGTGGCAGTGTTGTAAGGTGGGGTCTTTGGGAAGTGATTGGATCATGAGGGTTATGCCCTTGTGAATGGATTAATCCATTCATGTATTAATTGGTTCATGGATGAGTGGGTTATCATGGAAGCAGCACTCATGGCTTCACAAGGAGAGGAAGAAGCATGTTAGCATGCTCTTGCTTAGCCCTCACCATGTGATTCCCTGCCTTGCCACAGGACTCTGTAGAGAGTTTCCACAAAGAAGGCAGCCCTCACCAGATGCACCCCATCAACTTGGACTTCCTAGCCTCCAAAACTGTAAGAAAGAAATTTTATTTAGTTAGAAGTTACCCAGTTTCAGGTATTCTGTTATTAATGACAGAAAACTGACTAAGACACCACTATCTTATACAAAATAATTTCAGCAGGACTACTTGTGAAGAGCCAAACATTAAAGCTTTTATAAGAAAATATGGGAGGGTATCTTTAGGATTCTGGAGAAAGAGAAAGATTTTTCATATGAGGCATAAAAAGCCCAAACTACAAGTATAGGTTGATAAATTTTATTGTATTAAAATTTAATACTCCTACTCACAAAGTAACATCATACACAACATGAAAAGTCTGGCAACAGTGTGGGAAAAGACATTTCCAATGTGTGTTAACAACAAAGGATTGCTATCCAGAATATATAAAGAATTTTATAAAACAATAAGAAAAAAATATCCCTGTACCCTCAAAAAGAGCAATGGACACAAATAGGTGATTTTTGTAAAAGGAAAACTAATTGGCCAATATACCTACTGAAATATCTTCAAACTTTCTCATTGTCAGGGAAATACAAAATAAAACAATATGATACCATTTTGCACCAAAAGGTTGACAAAAATCAGAGTCTATGATATCAGCTGTTGAGTATGGAAACAGTTTCTCTCAACCACTGCTGTGGGAGTGTCAATTGGTACAAATATTTTGTAGAACAGTTTGGCAAAATCAAAGAAAATTGAAGAAATCTACCTCCCTCACCCTGTAAATGTATTTTTAGGTATAAACTTTAGACTAAGAAACCCTCACATGTGTGGCAAAAAACTGTTATTTGTATGTAGCATTATTTGTAACAGGGAAAGACTGTAAACAATAAAAATGTTGATCCATAAAAAAATGGAAAATAAATTGCACTGTATTCATACAATGAAAAACTACATGCAAAATGCAACACACAGTGAAATAGCTACATATACAAATGTGGTAAAACATCAATAAGATAAAAGACTAAAAAAATTATACTCCTAGTGTTTACACGATCTGTGTAGTGTTTATACAAAATATAATATTTATACACAGCTTAGAAACATGCAAAATAATACGTTGTAATGTTATGTTGCTTGTGGATATGTACATAATATAAAAACACACACTAGACTGGTAAACCCAAATTCAGGGTAGTGGTTACTTCCAGAGAGAAAGGCAGGAGAATGGAGCCAGGGAAGGGGACACAGGGACTTCAACTGTATTTGACACATTTTGTTTCTTAAAATACAACAACATCATCAACAGACCTCAAGAACCTATGGTAAAATCTGCAAATTTGATAGAACTGAATGGTGGGTATTTCAATGTTTATCATTTTATGTCATATATACCTCTCTTTATATTTGAAATATTTTATAATAAATACAAAGGAGATACATGTAAATCAAGTTTTGATAGCCAGAATCCTATTTTGGGGGGAGGCTGTGATTGTATGATAATTTCAGAGGTAGTTTTTCTTCTCTTTTCATCCAGCACACAACCAGCCCCCAAATTAAGCAACATTTATTAAATGCCTGTTACTCTCAGGCACAAAGCCACATTCTGGGGAAGCAGTGGGGAGAGAATCAGCCGTGGAGTATATATACAGCCCAGTGAGATTATAATGACGAACACCATGGAGAGAATTAGGGGACTGTGGCAGAGAGTAAGTGGGGGCCAGGGTAGGAGTGGATGAGGCATATACCGTGGCAGACACTAAGGTCTGGCTGCCTGAAACTTCTGACCAACTAGACATAGTTAGGAGTCTCTGGGGATGGTGCCCCTTCCTCAATAAAAAGCAAAGCCTCTTTGGAAGAAAGCCTTTATGCCCCCCTTAACTCCTGTGGTGTCATCCTGCCTGGGGCATGAATGTGATGCTGAAAGTGGAGCAGACAGCTTGAGATAATGAAGATGGAAGACAAGGGTGTGTGTGTGGCGGGGCAGAGCAGGGTGTGGAGCAGAGAGAGAGATGGATGCAGGGTCCTTGATGACAGGGCTGAGCTGTGGCCCCAGCATTGGACTATTTGCTTCTGGACTTCGTTTCAAGCAAGTGAATTAATTAATACCTACTGGCTTGAGCCACTGTTAGTATGGTTTTCTCTTATTTGCAACCAAAATTAATCCAAACAGATACACATGCACAGGGTGGCCTTTTCGAAGAGGTGACATTTAAGTGGAAAGGAGAGGAAGGAGAAGGAGCCAGCCATGCAGAAAGCAGGCGTGGGGCTGGGAAGTGGGAGGGCAGCCCAGACCAGCAGAGGGAGGACAGCATGTTGCAGAGGCTTGGCATGTTTGAGCAACCCGAGGAAGCCCACTGTGCCAGGAGCTTAACCAGGGCACTGGGACTGCTTTGCGACTGGCTGGAAAGCTGAATACTTGACTCTGTTACTCAGGTGCTAGCTTAAGAACAGTGCGGTAAATGATCTGTAAATAAAGACCAGCAAAATAGCACCAAGGGGAGTTGCTGTTTTAGAAACCTCTTTCTATGAACAAAGAATTACCCCTAATTCATCTACTTGAATATTTGCTGTTGATCTTTTAAAAGTGAAGTCCTCCAAGTCCACCTTTAGTCCAAAAGTACAACCTTCTCTACCACCTCTCCACTGCCTAGGGTGGGGTGGGGAAGGTGGACATTTGCATCTTGTTCTCTCTGACATAAAGTAAATTGCAGTGACAGGATTTAACCGGAGCCTAGCCAACCATGTCGTAGGCATTCCCCGTGCTACAAAGGTTTCAATTTTCTTCTGTACTTGTCTGAATGGGACGAGCCAACTTTATTGTTGAAAACCGTCTGGAATTAGCACAACAAAAATCTAGTTCCTTTAATCCTGTCCTCACTGGGCACTAAGGAAAGGGTTGGCTGATTTTTTAAAGGGTTGTGCATCTGATTGGTCTTGTTCCCAAATCCTACACTCTTTTGGCAAACAAAGGTTATTTTATAAGACAGTATTTACTGAGCACCCGGGTAGGCAGAGTGCTAGTTCAAGCAAGATGCCTACTGGCTTGGAAGAAAATGTCCATTTTCATCTGAAAAATCTTAATGTGATGGGTATTCCGCAACTTTTCACCTGGCTATTTTAGAACAGACCTGGATATTTA
>NW_007731776.1:90327-91822 GCF_000696425.1 Galeopterus variegatus | reverse complement strand
GGGTAGGCAGAGTGCTAGTTCAAGCAAGATGCCTACTGGCTTGGAAGAAAATGTCCATTTTCATCTGAAAAATCTTAATGTGATGGGTATTCCGCAACTTTTCACCTGGCTATTTTAGAACAGACCTGGATATTTAGTATTAGTAGCCAGGCCTCTCTGTCCTCTTCCCCTCAGCTTTCTGCAGCTAAACTATAGCTATCTAATCCTTTTAATCTTTCATCCGCGTCCTTTCCTCGGGCTCCCGAATTCACTCACTCTTGTTGCTATTCTCTGCACTTCTTCCAAATTGCCTGAGTTTCCCTAGTAATGAAGTGCTGGGAGCACACGTGCGGCGCCAGGTGCCGCTCAGCCACAACCGTCCACAGAGGACCTGTTATTCTGCGCCCTTCTGCACAGGCAGCCTCAACCTGGACTTCTCTTTCATCCTGCCAGACTGCATGGCTGGCCTGAATTTAATTTGTGGGCCTCTGCGCCTCCTGGGCCTCCTTTGGCATCACTGCGATGTTGCGTCTGCTTCCCAGAACAGCTCTGTGTTTGGATTCTCTTTCCCCAGGTGTATTCGCTGCCTTGCCTTTCTCAAATGCTCACAAAGTTATTATTCCCAGCCTACATACCTCGAGTCTCAAAGGTCATTTGCATTTTATTTCTGTTGCCTGAGCTGCTCACGATACTTTCCAAATTGGAATCATTAGTGAATATCCAAAAATGAATAGCTTAATTTTTTTTCCACCCAGGTCATCGATAAGAATGCTTAAATAAGAGTCAGAACCACACTTGTGGCAGCTGCATATTGAGTGGGCTCATCTTCTCAGTCCTCCTTCAGTAGTAATCCCTCCACCAGCACCAGCACCCTGAAATTTTTTTGTTTATGGGGGTTTTTAAGTCAATTTTAAATCTACATACTCAATCTTTCAAATATTTATCAAGTATTTTGCTAGGTACTATAAATGGGTCCAAATCATGTAAGACACAATTACTGCCCTTCAAAAGGCTCCTATCACTATAGAGTACCTAAGGTCTTCCATAAATCAATATTTTTTTAGGATTATTATATAATTTTAAAATGCTATGAAGAAAATAAACAAAGTGATGTGATAAAGAGTAACTGGGAACAAAACATGCTGCTTTAAAAAAAATTTTATATTTTCATAATTCAATATTTAATAAGTACCTTAAATGTACCAAGCAACGTCAGGTGCTGAGATCCCAAATAAGAAAAGTATAGAGTTCCAGTATTCAATGAGTTTCAAGGTAGTGGATGGTGGCTTATAATCACAATACAATGTGAAAATAATAACGAAATGTATAGTTGGGATGTCTATCTTTCAGCCTCAGTTTCTCCATCTGTAAAATGGCACCCCTGTTTTAAGTTGTAGTTAGGTTTATATAAGATAAGGCATAAACAGGACTTAGTGCAGGGCATGATGCAAGGTGCTAAGAATGTTATTATTAATAATAATGGCTGCAAGTATAACAACAAAGTTATTATTATTAC
>NW_007731776.1:87579-90236 GCF_000696425.1 Galeopterus variegatus | reverse complement strand
AACAAAACATGCTGCTTTAAAAAAAATTTTATATTTTCATAATTCAATATTTAATAAGTACTTAAATGTACCAAGCAACGTCAGGTGCTGAGATCCCAAATAAGAAAAGTATAGTGTTCCAGTATTCAATGAGTTTCATTGTAGTGGATGGTGGCTTATAATCACAATAAAATGTGAAAACAATAACGAAATGTATAGTTGGGATGTCTATCTTTCAGCCTCACTTTCTCCATCTGTAAAATGGCACCACTGTTTTAAGTTGTAGTTAGGTTTATATAAGATAAGGCATAAACAGGACTTAGTGCAGGGCATGATGCAAGGTACTAAGAATGTTATTATTAATAATAATGGCTGCAAGTATAACAACAAAGTTATTATTATTACTATTATCTCCCATATTCAATCTGAGTGATTAGGGCTGTCTTGGACACTGTAATAAGAGAAATCAGAAACTTATACTAGGTTCAATAGAAAAAAATACTGTAATGATGCAAACACTGTGATGGGTAGGAAGAGGAGATATTTATGCAAGTGTTTATTCTTAATATACACAAATAACTAGACTACAATTTGCAATGCAGTCTTCTGACTTAGGAATACCACAAAGGGCATAGGAGGTAAATGGCTTTGTGTTGTAGGATAGGAAGGGACTGATGTCATATTGAAATATCTGTGCCACTCTGTGACTTTCAGCCTCTACTAAATTGATACAGAAACTTCAGACATGTTTTCAGCTTGGAGAGTCGAAGAGGTCAGGTGAAGCTGGGTGTGGATAAGACTTTCTGCTACCAAAATGAGGTCACAACTGCCTATAGCAGTTGCAGAAACTCGAGGGCAGTGGTTTGCAGCTGCTGTTCCACAACAAAGTTCCCACGGATCTGCAGCAAAATGAGAATGATGAGATGGTGGACAGAAGATTTCATGCATCTAAATGTCCTTAATTTAAATGTCCTGATATTGTGTTCTGTTCTGTGGATGTTAAAATGTCATGCCTTTCATAGAAAGATGCTCTGAAGATCTCTCCTCCTGCGTTGCATCTCAAAAATAAGTTAAAAGTTCCATAGTGCTTATTCCTGTGAAACCTTATCTACTCCCATGGCTTCAAATACTATCGATATGGTGATAACTTCTAAATGTATATCTAGCGGCAAATTACTCCGTTAAGCTTCTGACATATATATCCTCCTGCTCTGGATATCTCAAAGGCACCTTAAATTTAAAAATTGAACAAGCCGCAGAAGGATCCCTTGATTCTCCCTTCCTGCCTCACCTGTTCCTCTCTTGGTCTTTCCATCTCAGGAAATGGTACATGAAATGGCAAGTTGCCCTGGCCAGGAGCGTAGGAATCATCCGTGATACCTCTTTCTTCCTCCTCCATCACCTCCTCTATCGATAAGTCTCAGCAATTCTAGTTCCAGATATGTTTCAAATCCAACCAGTCACTCACACCATGGCCGTCACACTAGTCATATCTAGGCCACTGAAACGCCATCCCAATCAATCTCACCTCTTCCACTCTTGCTTCCCTCCAATCCATTCCCCGAAAGCAGCCAGAAGAATCTTTTAAAAGCAGTCCTGCTTAAAATCTTTAATGACTTTCTATTACTCTTAGCATAAAGTTCAAAATCCTTATCATGGCCAACAAGGCCCTGTATTGTCTGAGATTTGTTAAGTCCAAGCATCAATTTTAAAGGGGAAGATTTCCCTGACACTCTCTATCTGTACAAAATTAATGTTACATGCTCACAGAAAACCATTATTTCCTTCAGAGCACCCATCTCAATGAGAATTTTATATAATTAATTAATTAATATTCTCTCCCCCAGCAGACTGTATGATACTCGAGGGCATGGACTGTATCTAGCTTTGTTTTTTATTGCATTCTCAGAGCATACTTTAGTAGCTGCAGATAGAATGTGCTCAGCAAACATTCACTGAATTAACAAGTGAGTGAAAAGGAAAAAAAAAAGTTAAACATCTTTACTTAGTAAAACAAAAAGGAGACCACTCTTTTTAGGACTCTAATCATTTGTTTTATTTATTTATTTATTTTTTAATTTGAATTTTTGTTTTCCTGGAGCAGGAAAAGGTGTTATGCAACAGGTCTTTGAGAGCTTGTGGGAGGTGCTAGTAGGACCAGCTAAAGGTGGGCTTGTTCTGTTTGGTCTAATTCTAGCTCTGGAGCTCTGGAACCCTGGGCATGACTCCAGAACTCTTAACTAAATGCCAAAAAAGAAAAAGAATAAAGGAACATAGTTCC
The DNA here is from genome assembly GCF_000696425.1 of Galeopterus variegatus. Lineage (NCBI taxonomy): Eukaryota > Metazoa > Chordata > Mammalia > Dermoptera > Cynocephalidae > Galeopterus > Galeopterus variegatus. The sequence goes on along the minus strand of NW_007731776.1, from coordinate 87,976 downwards.
CATCTCAAGTTTAAGCTTTGCATGTTGGAAGAATTTATTTGCATATTTTTGTCTAATGTGCTGATAAGGCCTAAAGACAGAAAAAATGATTTAAGATGAAACTGTGTCCATATACCAATTGGTTCTACAGAATCCCAATTCATAATATGTGTGCTACCAATTAGAAAGGCAAGGTTCTAAGCCAGCCAATCAAATTTACATTCTCAGTAACAGCTTGTGTTATAGCACGGTTCTACAGAATCCCAATTCATAATATGTGTGCTACCAATTAGAAAGGCAAGGTTCTAAGCTAGCCAATCAAATTTACATTCTCAGTAACAGCTTGTGTTATAGAAATTGGATTGTTATATCAAACAATTTATTGAGATCCAGATGTTCCAGTTCCCAACCTTCCCTG
>NW_007731776.1:83987-86575 GCF_000696425.1 Galeopterus variegatus | reverse complement strand
CAAGGCACAGACAGTGACATTACATGTTAGACTGCAATTCCTCTCATGCTACCACTAGCATATGTAACTGCAGTTCTCTAATTGGATTGTGTCATTTCATTAACACTGAGGACACTGTTCCTAATGGGTCTCTTCAAAATGAGCAAACAGGAGGTAGCTTATCATTATGGCTCTCATTTATAATATGCCTATCTATTAGATGGATATTATTGGAAAAAATTAATTGCATTACAGTGGGTGCCACCGAATGTAAGCACATTTGGCTCTCAGGGAAACGATTACCCTAAGTGGCTGATCATATTAATTGACTACAGAGAGTAGGCACCGGAGATGAGGGAGAAGCAGTTGTGTATGTGTATCGGAAAAGGAAATTCTCCATTTTATAGCCATGGAGCCAAGGCTGGATGAGAAAGCGGTCCCAGCCTCTGCCTAGAGCCAGTTAAGAGAGACAACTTCTTACATTAGAGCATGAATTATTAATAGTAATAATTCAATAGAATGTTCCATTTATTGAGCATTTACTATATACTAGCAATGAGGCTAAGCCCGTTAAATTCATGATCACATTTAATCCTCACAAAAACTCTACGGGATATGTCTCACAGCTTGTAAGCGGTAATCAGGATGCAAATCAGTTTGACTCTAAAACGAGTGATCCTAATCATAAAGCTGTACACTCTAGATCCAGATTCAACAGAGAACAGAGCCCTTGAAGTATTTTTATTCTTAGACCAGCTATGCTATTAGCCTTGGGCATAGCCAGTACATCTGAGGTTAAGATATCCAGGTACGACAGTGAGTCCAGGGAGCTTCTGTGGATATTTTTTTCTTTAATTCATTTGGGAATTGTCTGGACATATTGGAAAACACTGTTACGATATATATATATATATCGTAATATATATATATTATATATCGTATATATATATAGTTATATATATATAATATAATATAATATATATATATTATATATCGTATATATATATATATATATATAGTTTTTTTTTTTTTTAGGAGAAAATGGCTTAGACTTTACTTCCATGATTATAATAGTAACCAGAAAACAACAATAAAACTCTTGTAAAAAAAAGTAACACTGATTCAAATTTTCCTAACTTTCTATTAAGACAGAAGGGGTGAATAGTACTCCTCATCTGTGGCTGGAAGCTTGTAATGAATGGAGGAATACACCAGCTCTGAAGTAGCAGCACCCTTCTTCACAGAGCTGCCTGTGGCATTTCCCATCAGGTGTGACGATGGGGATGCCTCAGAAAATCTTCACTGCCCTAATTATCATTCCAGCCATATGATTTTCTTTTTAAAAAAATTTTAATTGGCACATAATAATTGTACATATTTATGAGGCACAGTGTGATATTTTGATACATGTATATAATGTCTAATGATCAAATCACATTAATTAGCATGTCCAACGCCTCAGACATTTTTTGTGGTGAGAACACTTGAAATCCTTTCTTCTAGCTATTTTGAAATATACAGCACATTACTGTTAACTATAGTCACCCTACTGTGCAATAGAACACCAGAACTTATTCCTCCTAATTGTAACTTTGTGCCTGTTGACCAGATTCTCCCCACCCTGCTCTCCCCACTACGCTCCCCAGACTCTGGTAACCTCTGTTCTACTCTCTACTTTTTAAAATTCCACATATGAGTGAGATAGTGCGGTTTTTGTCTTTCTGTGTGTGCCAGCCACGTGATTTTCATGCCATGTGCTTCTGGCAGAGTGAAGACACATGCATGACTACAGCAGAGGGTGCACATTAGTGAAGCAGTGGGAAGGCAGGTGGAATAGAGGGTGGGGGTGATAAGGCAAGGCCCTTGAAAGCAGGAGAGTCCATCGATAAGGCAGATGTTCCTGGGAAGGCTGTAGCTGGGGAACAGATATTTGTATCTTAAACTGAAATACTTCATAATATGCTTGAATGAAGACAATCAATGGATATTTTAGGGGGATGACAGTGTGAGGCACGGGATCTCCAGCACTGCTGGAGGGAAGCTATGCATGGAGGTGGGAGAGGGCGTCAGATGCTCGGGCTGACTAAGCCTCTAAGATGCAGCGTGGGAAACGTGGTAACTGAAGGGGATTGCTTCCATGGCTGGTGAGAGAGCACTCCTGAAAAGAATGGTGAAGGGCTTCTGAAGATGGGATTCACCTGCTTAGACACTGTGTTCAGTCTTTACAGGAATGAGTCAATACTAATGACCTTTGTCCTGAAACCATGGAGCATGACCTACCTCTCTTCCTCCCATCCCCTGTCACTCACTCACTCCTTCTATCCATGCTTCTAGTCCCAGAAGTGTAAGAGTTTAAGTCTTTCCTGCTTGAGGCCAATCTTTCATCTGCATCCCATCCCTCCCTCTCTCCCCCTTCTTTTGGGAGCATGCAACATCATTTTTTTTTCCTGTTTTGTCATGCATTTCTACACTTATCCAGTACTGGTTCCTTCCCTTCCGCCTCCAACCTTAAACTTCTCCACCCTTTGAATAACCTGCTCTCGACCCTGCAGAGAGCTGCCATCCTATCCCTCCCTCCCCTTCCTCCCATCCGAAGTTCTCCACAAAGA
>NW_007731776.1:39700-83825 GCF_000696425.1 Galeopterus variegatus | reverse complement strand
ATCTGCATCCCATCCCTCCCTCTCTCCCCCTTCTTTTGGGAGCATGCAACATCATTTTTTTCCTGTTTTGTCATGCATTTCTACACTTATCCAGTACTGGTTCCTTCCCTTCCGCCTCCAACCTTAAACTTCTCCACCCTCTGAATAACCTGCTCTCGACCCCGCAGAGAGCTGCCATCCTATCCCTCCCTCCCCTTCCTCCCATCCGAAGTTCTCCACAAAGAAGGGCCCTGTGCTCAGTCTCTCTCCATTCACTCCTTGACTGACTGTGCTTGGGTTTCTGCTGCCACCACTATAGTGAGACCACTCTGATAAATTCACCTAAAGTCATGACTTTCCTAAACTTAAGGGACTCTTTTCAAGTCCTTATCCTGGATTTCATTGCTTCGGTTTCACCTTGGATCCCATCACCTTCCTGAACCTCTATGCCATTGGTTGGCCTCGGCAACATGACAATTTTTGGTTCCTTCTGACCATTTTAACATATTCCCTCTACGTCTCTTTCTCTCTTTCTTGGCTCACCCTCTAAAATCTGGTATTCCCAGGCTCTGTTCTCACCTCTCTTCTCTGAAGCCTCATCTTCTTCCAGGGTTCTAACTACCACTTACATGCTTATAACTTAGAAATTGGAATTTTCTACCCACAACCGTTGTCCACAATTCAGGGCCATACATTCAATTACCTCCTAAACACCCTCACTCAAATGCCCTATAGAAACTTTGAAATAAACTTGACGAAAGGTGAACAAATATTTTATCCCCTACACCTGATTCTTTTTCTGTATTCTGTATGTAAATTGTACTACAAATTGCCTAATCAGCCAAACTATAAACTTGAGGGTCATATTCACCAATTCTCATAAAATCCATCACCGCGCATTGCCTTTCTTAGCTATTTTTTAAATTAGTTCTCTCTTCTCTACTCAACCATCTCCGCCTAATTTCAGGCTTTTCCACCTAGACTAGAGAGACACCCTCCTCGCCGCTCTCCCTGACCTTGAGTTTACCTTCTATATTTCTCCAGAGTGACCACATTATTCCCTTGCTTCACTGGGTTTCCATCACCAACAGGATAAAATCTGCACTTTAACGTAATATACAGACGTTCTGTAATCTGACCTCCAGAGACTTATCTTCTGTATTCCCTGCTTGATATTTTAAGCTCTAGTAATACTGATCTCTTTACTGACTTGGAATACACCATTACTATTTTTCACCTACATTCATGCCACCTGCTCCTCTGGGACCCCCCTCTTCCTACTTTCCTTAACTTTCCTGTGAACTCTCTGACCCTAAAAACTTAGTTAGAGGTCCCCACTCTGTGCTCCCAAGAACTCTAGCACATTTCTGTCATTGCATTTACAACATCACATTGACACTCTCTGTTTTCTATGTCTGCTTCCCAAAATAATTATGAAATCCTTAAGGGCAAATATTGGTATTATTATTTCTCGGTGAATCCCCAAGTGCCTAAAAAAGCAGTCCCTGGTACATAGTAGGCACTCTCCTGATTTTTATTTAATGACATAATAGCATAAATATGTGTATAGGGCTTGAGATTTTTCAAATTGCCTTTCTACATATTATTACTTCATGTCAGTTCCTTTCTTAAGGGCAAATATTGGTATTATTATTTCTCGGTGAATCCCCAAGTGCCTAAAAAAGCAGTTCCTGGTACATAGTAGGCACTCTCCTGATTTTTATTTAATGACATAATAACATAAATATGTGTATAGGGCTTGAGATTTTTCAAATTGCCTTTCTACATATTATTACTTCATGTCAGTTCCTTTCTGGGTATTCTAACTGCATACTTTATTTCATTTTATACTGTATGGAAAAAAAAAGACAGCTTCAGCTGAGAGCACAAAATGGTGTTTAGAACATAGCCCATTTTTATTTTAATAGGAAACTATGGTCTTCCCCCAAATTAGATTCATGAGTAAAAAAAAAAAAAAAGAACCTCCAATTTGCCATGTAAGTCTTATAGTTTATTCCAGTGTTTCCGAGCTCTAAGACAAATGATTTGTGGTCATTTTCCCATGTTGTTATGGATAACTGAACATTTTACCTACTTATTTCTCCAACTTTTTGATGAGAAGTTTAATCCTTCCTTGGTTCGAAAATTTCTACTCCATATGGAATATCCAGTTCTCATTTTGTACTTTTATCTGATTTTTTTCTTAACATTTAGATGGCAAATGAATTCACAAATTGGATTTTGCATGTGAAAGCATTAAACTGAAATGATGTTTGATTAAGACTTCTTTTGCCCAGTAGAATAGTAGAATAAAATAGTTATCAAATGCTATTTTTGCTCATGAAGCAAATATAGTTAAGTCATAAAACCTGCAACCCATTACCAATACCATTTAATGTTTTTTTCTTTAAGACAAATATCTTTACCTCTTGACCTAGAGAAAAAGAAGCCTTATAGTAACAAACAAGCTCATGCTTTAAATGCTGCTCAGAATTTTAATAATGGTTTGTCCAATATTTGAATTCATTTCCCTGAGGATAAGAGAAACAAAATTAGATTATTTAGTTACTACTTCCTTACTAAAGGGAAAAATATCCACATACAGTATTAGTGAATTTCGGTTCTATTCTGTTTCCATTTCTAAGTGACTGCTCTATAAAATAGTCATTTTTTGATCGACAGCAAAAATAGAACTTAGGATTCTGGTTCCAAGATTTTTCTTGGCTGCTATGTAATCTTGGAGGACAATATTCCTTTGCTTCACTTTACAAAAGCAGTGAAAATTAGAACCTGTCCATTACCAGAAAGAAAACAGTTTGGGCCTAAAGGAAATCAGACTGTTGTCTGGCCAATATTTTCCTATAAAAGAAACCTATTAATTTCAGCAGTGATAGTAAAATTCCTAGTACCCTGGTTTGCATATAGCCATGATGACCAGACTTTCAAATGCCAAGCAAGAGATTATCACAAAGCCTGGGAGAATTTTTTCAGTTTATAAAAATAAACACATATATAGCACTTCCTTTGTGCCAGACAATTTTCTCAGTGCTTTACAGGTAGTAGCTCATTTTGTTCTCTCAACTGTTCTGAGAGTCTAAGATCAGAACCACAGAACATGCTCTCACCTCTACCCAAAACTACCTCTCTCACGCCCTACTGCTTTGACTATGATTATTCTGTATTCCATAGAGATGATTTCATATTGAATACTGTCTTACTTCATGTTGAAAAATTGTTAATGAAGTCAGTCTTAGCAAGTTAGAATGGACAAAGATCTGAGAAATCATTTGGTGTAACCAAGACCCATAGAAGCTCCTTGATGTGCCCAGTGTCACACATCTAGTAGATGGCAAGTTAGAAACTACAACATGGGTATCCTGATCCCTGTATAACAGATTATTCCATAATCCTTTTCTTATGTAAAGGGTGAGACATTCACTTATTCAAACTATTTCCTGATCACCTACAACATGCCAAGCGGCATTTTAGACACTGGACATATGGTTATGAACAGAGAAAATACCTTCCCTCCTGGAGTCACACTATTCAATTCACTACATAAACAAAGATTTATTAACCACAAGTTATATGCCATGCTACAAGAAGGTGTACAGAGGTGGTGATGGGTGAAGTCAAGGGATGAAAAGAATAGAAGAGATAGTCCCTGATTTCAAAGACGTTACATAAAAGACAAGGAAAAATATGAAACACTCATAGAAAAATATACAACAGCATGTAATTAAGAGCCCAGTTGTATGGTAAATGAATTCCGAGAGATTTCACAGAAGAAGAGATGCAGGGAGTGAGAGGACCTGGTTGTGTACACTATGGAGAGGGCGGAGGTAAAGGTGGTGGTTGCCTACCATAGAGTATGTGGCAGCCACAGATTGAGAGACACGGATAGACTTTCAAGGTACAGGGTTGAGTAAATAGAGTAAGAAACAGATGAAGTTAAACATATGTCATTTATGTAAATTAAAATAACATGTATATATAGCAACAATAATTTTTTGGCAAGGATATATGCAAAAAAAAAAAGATGCACATAACAGCATTCCTGCCTATGCAGGGAGGAGGAAGGAATAAACATAAGTATAATAAATGCATTAATTAATTGATCCACTAAAAAACAAGATCAGGGCCTCGGAGATCAATGATGAAAATGTGTCATGCCATCAAGTCCAAGAAAAACACTCAAGGTGGTCTGGGATAGATACGGTGGGCTTTACAGGATGTATAGACCCTATATATCAGGAACCAAAGCTGTGGACATCCAAATGTGTATGGATGAGGGCCTGAATTAGTGGCATCAGGGGCATGAGAAGGAGGTGCAGAAAGTATGTGTTCCCTGAGAAGACCACAACAATGCCACGGGATGTATTAGTTTGGTTCTTTGTACAGGACATTTTTGAAAGTTTGCTTCAGAGTAGCCGTGGTTCCTGAAAGCAGTTAAGTGGGTCACTTGCTTAGTTTTCCTTAGTGGTAGATTAATTAGCCAGCTGTAACTCCCGGATCTCTATTTTTAAATAATGACTTGCATAAATCTCTGAAGACAAGAACTCACCACTGGTACACAGCTTACTCCGGCAGCTGCAAGTTATTATGCCCAGTGGAAATTAAATATCTTTCAGGGAAATCATGCAAGATCTCATGATAAATATGAAATTAACCCCTGCCACCTCTATGCCTAACTCATTTCTTCTCTTGCCTGCAATCCTAATAAGCAAAGTCTCTGGGGTCCTGAAATGACAGCAGAATTGGCAATATTTTAAAAAGGCATTATTCATCTATGAGCATCGGTGGAACCTAGAGCCTTTGTCCCTGGTTAGGCTAGAAGCTCTGGAAATCTATTATCGATAAATATACATAATAGGCCCCTCCTAAAATACCATTAACCAATGGTCAGATGGAAATACTTATAACTCCAGCGATGTAAACAAACAAACAAACACACCATTTTATTTACCGTGTAAGGCATTTTGTTTCCTCCACCTAATACCTTCAAGATCAGACTTCTCTTTCCTTCTGACCAAGTACATTCTGGTTCTTTATTACTTCTTTCTTTCTTTACAAGCTCCAGGTTTCAGATAACATATTACATTTTCCTTTTCCTTCCCTGTTTTTTATGTGAGGTATGGGTTCTTGTCATTTCTAGGGGATGTGAAACACAGCGTTCCCAGTGCAAGTGAAAACAGTAAAGTGGACAGTGAGAGCAGGCCATACGTGACTCTGACAAAGCCACACTAGGAAGGGTCCTAAGGTCTGGAATGACATTTGGTATTCAGGTGCCATTCGTAAATGCATGTTTAATAAAAAGGCAATCAATGCACTTGTCATAATCACCAAGTGAAGGACTTATTTTGTTGGCTGCTGTCAATAAAAGGCAGATGTCAGGCCACCCCAAGGTTTTGGCAGGAAACCTTATCTGGGTGGGAGAAAATGGAATACCCAAGTTTCCCATGTCATTGTAAAGACTTCGTACAAATTTCTAATTTCCCACTTGAGCACTGTTGGGAAAATATGGAAAAACGGTCAGGACCACTCAGATGTTCAGAATCTTGCCGGGCGTCTGATGTGGATGTGCATGTGTGCCCAGGTGTTTCTTGTTGTTGGCTGATGTGGTCACACGTGTGCATCCGGGTGTTTTGGATTGCAGACTTGAGTATAAGGGACTAACAGCTCTGATGTGTAAAGCTTCTGGAGATGCTCCGGGAAACCACTAGGGCTGCTGCTCTTAGCTCTGAATAAAGCCTATTATTTCTTCACCCATGGTTCCCAGGACCTTTTCCTATTACCTAGCTTGTAGACCTGTGGTAGAGGATTTGTGACCCAGTCTGGACAATGGGCTCAAAGGGTCTATGAGCCCTAGCCCTAGCTTTACAATTGGTGTAGTCTGCAGCAGGATTCTGAGCAGGTACAGGAGCCAAAAGCCCCCTGGGAGAAGGAGGAAATGTGGCTACTCTTGAATATGTTGTGCCCTATGGCCACTTTCTTGTTGTCCAGGATCTGGTTGCTGCTCACTATACTGCAAGTCAGCATAGACCAGGCACTACAGTGGAGGAGGAAATGTGGCTATCCTTGAGCATGTGGTCCCCAGTGGCCACTTTTCTGCTGACTGGACCCTGACTATTGTTCACTATACTGCAAGCTGATCAAGATTTGAAGCAGAAAGCAGAGTTGTTGGAGACACAGATAAATGTCCTGGAGGATGACGTGCAGCGACTGGCCACTCCTGCTTCTCACACCAGGGAAGATGACCAACCCAGTGGTGAGTTGGGGGAGACGATGCATCTCCAGGATCTATTGTGCATCAGAAAGTGAACACAAGCTGCCTATGGGACCAGGCGGACAACCAGCAGGCAATCCGCATGTGACCCAATTCACTACCTATGTCCCATATACCCAGGTTGAATTAGTTGACTTGGGGAGACAGTTCCAGCAGAAATAGGGGGAGCTCCTGGCTGCTTGGCTGCTGTGGTTATGGGACCTAGGGGTGGATAGTGTGATGTGCTCTGGTGAGGAGGTGGAAAAATTGATCTCCATTACCACACACCCATCCCTGAGGCAGCGGCTGCAGAATAGCCACAGATATGCACAAGGGCCAGATAATCACTTCTTAATGGGTGAATGCAGCTGCCTGAACCATGTGGGCAAATGCTGGAGAATTGCCCAAAATTGTTAGTAAATGGCTGAGTAAATATTGTGAGTAAATATGCTGAGTTGGTTCAAATAATTCAGGAGCTGGGAATGAGGCAGTCCATGTTTAATGTGAACACTTGTGGCCCAGACGATGAAAGTTTTACAGGCACCGTGAGAGACATAATGCTGCAAAATGCCCCCATCAACGTCCTTTGGGTCACCGATGGCCATACTGGCCCCATACATTGGTCATCCTATACATGAGGTAACAACCATGATAGCTAGCCTGGGTGAAGTAGAGGAGAGGAGACAAGCAAAAGGGGTTCAGAAGGTGGCTAAGACCAAACCCCCATGAAATGATCAGGATTTTATCCTGAGGGGACCAAGCAAGACTAGCTGTAAGCAGATGTGGCTTGACTTCCTTGCAGTAGGGGTTGATAGTAAGAAAACTGACTGGCAGCCAAATATAGTCCTGTTTGCCATGTGGCAGCAATTACACCCTGAACAGTGTTTCACTAAAAATCTGGAAACAGGTAGCAAGGTATGCCTGGTGGATTTAAAGGATTTTTTGGTTGCTCCTGAGGAGGTGGATGAAATGTTCAATTTCGAGTAGGGAGCAGGCTAAGGTACTCATCTTTTGGGGACAGGCGAGGACTGGAGTCCTCATGTTGAATTGGCAATACATTGGTCAAGGACTAATGTTCAGCGTGTTTTGGCATTGGTGGATACAGGTGCAGAATGTAGCCTGATATATGGCACTTCAGATAAGTTTCCAGGGGCCACAGTTCATATAGATGGCTATGGAGGACATACTCCTGAGGTCAAAGCTGTGTCAATGCCGTTGGGCACAGCAAGATTACCTCTTCGTGTATATACTGTATATATAACCCCAGTAGCTGAATACATCTTGAGTATGGATGTACTTTATGGTTTGCACCTGCAAACAACAGTTGGAGAGTTTCAGCTGCGAATATGGACAGTAAAGCCTGTGTTATGAGGATATGCTAAACATGACCCACAGGTATTACCCAAGCCAAGATGTGTACTTAATGTAAAGCAGTATCGCCTACCAGGAGGACATGCAGAGATAGGTACCACTATATTGGAGTTGGAGAAAATTGGCTCATAGCCCATTTAATGCTCTGGTATGGCCAGTAAAAAAGCCTGATGGTACCTGGAGAATGACTATAGACTATCGAGAACTAAACAAAGTAGTGCCTCCTTGGCATGCAGTCATGCCTTCAGTTCATGACTTGATGGATCAGCTGATGACTCATCTGGGAACTTATCATTATGTATTGGACCCTGCAAATGCTTTTTACTCCATTCCAATCTTGACTGATAGCCAACATCAGTTTGCCTTCACTTGGGAAGGGAGGAAGTGGACCTTTCAAGTATTGCCCCAAGGTCATCTGCATAGCCCAACCAACTGTCATCGTTTAGAGGTTGGGGATCTAGCCAAGAGGACTACGCCTAGCATGGTTACAGTATTTCACTACACCAATGATGTGTTACTAACCTCTGATTGTCTTGCAGATTTAACCCAGGCAGCTCCAACACTGCTAAGTCATTTGGAACAATGTGGGTGGGCCATGAACACAGCCAAAGTGCAAGGACCTGGGCTGTCAATCACATTCTTGGGAGTCGTCTGGTCAGGTAAGACGAGAGTCATCCCAGGAGCTATTATAGACAAGATACAGTGTACCCTGAACCCGCAACTGTAGCTCAGCTTCAGACATATTTGGGACTTCTGGGGCATTGGAGAGCTTTTGTACCCATATGGCCTAAATGGCACACCCACCATATGCATTAACAAAGAAAGGAGCCCTCTGGGATTGGACTGAGGAAGTAGAACAGGCTTACTGAGCTACATAAAGGGCACTACAGCAAGTACAGGCTTTAGAAGTGGCTGATCCCAGTAAGCCTTTTGAATTATATGTACATATAACCCAAGAAGGGTTAGGAGGGGGGTTGTGGCAGAGACAAGACCAATTCCGAACACCTGTAGGATTCTGATCTCAGCTCTGGAAGTGCACTGAAGTGTGTTATTCTCTAATAGAAAAACAGCAGCTGTGTATTCTGCCTTGATGGCCACTGAAACTATCACAGGAACTGTCAAAGTCCTAGTAAGGATGACATATACCATACTAGGTTGGCTGCACACGAGGGCAACCAACCCTAAAATGGGCGTAGCTCAGACTCCCACTCTGTCTAAATGGGGAGCATATATCGAACAAAGTCAACACGTCCTCTGTCCAAAGAGTTGCAAACTGTGCCAGGCTCAGTATAGGTTGTGGAGGAAACTTTGAAACAACCCTTACCCACGGAGGTGGAGGCTACACCTTTCCTTGAGGAACAGGGACCTACTGCAGAGCAAGCTTGGTATACAGATGGCTCTAGCATGGGACCCTCAGCATCGTGGACAGCTGTTGCTGTCCAGTCCTTATCAGATACCATGTGGCATGAAAATGGCACAGGGCAAAGCAGTCAATGGGCTGAATTGAGAGCAGTATGGATGGCGATAAAAAATCAGCCTGAGCAATTAACCACGTGTACTGACAGCTGGGCTGTGTACAAAAGTTTAACCCTTTGGATTTCTACTTGGAAGTATCAATCGTGGATGGTAGGACACTGACCCCTGTCGGGACATGCCATGTGGCAAGAGTTATGGGAAGTGGGACATGAGAAAGAAGTAACTCTTTTCCTTGTCACAGGACACTTCCCCTTAGCCAGTCCAGGAAATGATGAAGCCGATGTCTTGGATAAGGTAAGATGGCTGGAGAGGGCCCCAGTTACTGATGTAGCCCAGTGGCTACATTGACGAATGCAGCATGCTGGCAGTAACACCATGTGGATGGTGGCTCAAAGATGGGCCTTGCCTATAAAATGGGAAGATGTAGTGAATGCCTGTTGTGCTTGTCCAGTATGTGCTCAAGAGAGTCCATGCTCCTGGTGGGTGCCCCATACAAATGGGAAATAACTCGAGGAAGGATTCCCCTGACTCGATGGCAAGTGGACTTTGTTGGACCACTGCCAAGTTCAGAGAATTTCAGATACATCTTCACAGCTGTTGATATGGCTACTGGTCTTCTGTTCGTATGGCCTTGTAAGGCCCCAGACCAGGTAAACACTGTGAAGGCATTAAATAGCCTTATGGCCATGTATGGTCGGCCTGTAGTCATAAAGAGTGAAAATGGAACCCACTTTACTGGACATGAGGTTCAGAGGTGGCCTTCCCAGTTGTCTATTCAGTGGAAGTTACATTTGCCATATCATCCCTAGGTATTGAATGGTACAATGATCTTTTAAAAAAGGGACTAAGCCTATCTGCCCAACCCCCATCCCTGAAGGGGTGGACAGGGTGGTTATGGCCAACAGTCAGAATTCTAAATGAGAGACCCTGCAAGGGTGGTCCCTCTCCAGTGGACGATCTGTTGCATAGGGCTACAGCACCTATACAACTGCGAGTCACTGCTAGAGATGAGCTTTTGAAGCCAGGATATGGCAAGAATGAAAATATTCTCTTACCATGTCCAACCTGTTTACAACAGGGGCAGACAGTACAATGAGAATGGTGTTGGAGAATCAAAGCCCCGCATATAAGATGGGTAGGCCTAATAGGGCCTTGGGGAAAAGGATTAGGGGAAGACTTACAAGTTTCATCTGGGTGACAAGTACCTGGCCTCCCCAAGTAAAGGTAAAATGGCCTGAACAGATAAGTGCTCTATTCCAAAGGGAACATTTGTATTATCATTATGGCCAATTATGAGTTCCCCTATACTGTTATACGTAGAACCTACAGATCCAACAGTGTTAGCAGATAAAGTATGGTATCAGAAGCCAGGTAAGATACCTACTCCTGCAACCATCCTTTCTCAGGATGGCAAACTGGCGTGTATCTTACCAGAGAGGTGAGAACTGCCCCTATTGATACCAATAACCCTTCTGTCTTTTCACCCACAGTGTTCTGGCTGCGGTACCAGAGCTGACTGGGTACATAACATAGGTTCGTGTGACCAGTGGGTTGGCCTACTGAATATGCACTGAACTGCCCATCAGAATGACTATAAGATTCTCATGAAAAATCACAGCAATGATGACTACTAACCGGACATGTGCGGCTAATAGTTGAAAGGACAGAACTACAGGACAAGCCTTAAGGGCAAGCCTTAAGGCATAGTGAACAGACAATAGGTTATATGAATGTAAGGGTCATTCATCTTCGCTAAGGGAACATCATGGAAGATTCTGAACGCATAGATTGTATGGCGAGGGGCCCTGAAGGAATGGATTGTTGGGAAAATATGGAAATAGGGTTTGGGCCCCTCAGATGTTCAGAGTCTTGCCGGGCGTCTGATGTGGATGTGCGTGTGCATCCGGGTGTTCCTTGCTGTTGGCTGATGTGGTTGCGCGTGTGCATCCAGCTGTTTTGGATTGTGGACTTTAGTATAAGGGACTAACAGCTCTGATGCGCAAAGCTTCTGGAGATGCTCCGGGAAGCCACTAGGGCAACTGCTCCTAGCTCTGAACAAAGCCTATTATTTCTTTACCCACGGCTCCCAGGACCTTTTCCTATTACCTAGCTTGTAGACCTGCGTGTGGAGGGTTTGTGACCCAGTCTGGACAATGGGCTCGAGGGGTCTGTGAGCCCTAGCCCCAGCTCTACAAGCACCAACAATCAAGAATCCAGGAGACGAAAAAGGAGTAATGGCTCAACATAGGTGGTATAGTCTGGGGCCATGTGAAGCAGAGGGAATCAGTAAGAATCTGAAAAGAGAAACAGAGGTGATGTTATCACGGCAGCCCTGCTTGGAGAGGCCCGTCCCTCAAGCCTATCACTGTGGAGATGGAATTAGCTTCTTTCTAATCAGTCCTCAGCTTCATAACCAGGTCTTCTCTTAACTTTCCACATGCTTCAGTATGTCTCTGACTCTCCTAGAGAGGGCTGCAAATTCCACTGCTGCTGGGCAGCGGTTTTCCTCCTTCTGAGTCCAGATGGGTGGCTGCAGCCTGGGCCTTCACCTTGACCTTTGACCTTTTTGGTCATAAAGTTAACACCATTCCTGCCTCTTGCTAGTGGTTTCCAACACTGCTGAATTGAGTCTGTCTTATCAATTATGTGAACTTCAGTCTTTGGCATAAAGGTCATTATTCTGTTTTGCACCTGGAATCATATCGTAATGAGGCAAATCACATTCTCTTACAAGCAATGAGGGGGAAAAAAAAGCACGCAAAATGGAAATTACTCCTAAAATGACCTTGCTAGATTTCTACATCTGCCTAACAGAGCCTGTTTCTATACATCAAGAAACTGATGTGGAAGCTTTGTCATATAATCAGGCAGCCCGGTGCCACGTTAGCAAACATGCTATTATGGAACATATGGCAGAAGCCCATTAATAGTGTGCATAATTGATGAATTCCCAGTGCAGCACCCATGATGCTTACTGATTCACTGCCACCCTGCCCCAGGCTGCTTCCAAACATGTCAGAAAAACAAAATGTCAGCCATATTTGCGTTCAGAAATTATTCCATATTTACACATGCTTATAAAAACAAAAGCTTGCTTTTTAAGGGAGGGGCAAACTCCATAATCAATTTTTGGAGAGGCCGAAGTGTTTGACATGTTCTGCATATACATTCACTGGCACAGCAACTTGAAAGAAACAGGTAGGCTGGCTCTGCAGCTCCTCACCCCTTGCTGGGCTGACAGCAACTGAGAGCAGACAGCCCCCCTGAGGACTGGAGGTACCTGCAGATCACTCACTTCCTCCACCTGAAAAACTTTGCCTTAGATTTTTTTCTTAGTGCCCAAACAAATATTTGATGAACCAGTGAATGAATTCACTTGAGGGCAGCCATGACCTGATGGTGCCCTATAACTTCTCCAACCCTTACATTAATAACCAGCTTTTTCTCCAAGCTTCCTGGCCTTGCTCTTTTGATTAGAATATAGCATTGAGGGTCATTAAGTAGGGTATGAAATTGTGGATCTGAAAATCACTGATAATGTTGCCATAAGCAAGTCACTTAACCTTTCTCAGCCTCAATTCCCTTATCCATAAAATGAGGGAATTACAGCATTTGTCTTGTAAGGATTCTTTAAGTTTTAAGGGACAGACCCTAATTCAAACTATTTTAAGAGAAACACAAAGAATATGTCTATTGGCTCATATGGCTGGAAGTGATACTGAGCTATCTGACCAAATCAAAGGAATGGGACCATGGCCTCAAATGCTAGGATCAAAGTTCAAAGTCACCAGAACTTACTCTTCCTCTGTCACAGCTCAGCTCTGCTTGATTTCATTCTTTTCTTCTCTAGCTGTACTTTTGCCACTTGGCAATGAACTTCATCACTTTTAGCCCTAATCTCACATTCTTCTAGCATCATGAACTCAGAGGTAAAGTTGTTTATTCTTCCCTTCCAAATCCAATCCTTATTTAGTATGCCAGGGGAGGTCTCAGATTGCCCTGCTGTTTCTCATATTTACCTTAGGATGAGAAATACTGTGACTTGAGCAGGCATGGGGTTGTGTCTACGACATGTCATGCCACCATGGGTGAAATGTAGTGGCTGGAGCAAATTTACAGAAGAAGGGGAATAAAAACCTTGCTAAGAAAATAAGGCAAAAATAACAGCTATCACTCTACTCACCTATCTCACCAAGATATGAGGACCCTGGCACACAGAGTGTTGAATACTCATACATTAGTATTATAAGTCAATAGGCTTTGTAAACCACCAAGAGTTATATATGAGTCCTAGCAAAACGACTACCAATTCTATTTATTATTTCTCTCTAAAAAGTGAAACTGGCCTAGGCCAGTGTTAAATAAATAATAAAAGGTGAAACTGGCCTAGGCCAGTGTTAATGACAATTAGAATGATAAAAGTTAACATTGAAGAAGCGATTACTGCATGTCAGGTACTGCTTTTCATGTTCATTTTATATGTATGAACTATAAAGTAGGTACTATTATTGTCCCTAGTTTTTACATAAATAAACTGATACATAGAGGGGTAAAACAACTTGCCCAAAGTTACATAACCAGGGGCCGGCCCGGTGGCGCACTGCTATAGTGCGCCGCTTGGGAAGCGCGGCAGCGCTCCCGCCGAGGGTTCGGATCCCACATACAGACCGGTTCCCGCTCACTGGCTGAGCGAGGGGCAGGGGCAACACCGAGGGTTGCGATCCCGTGGCCGGTCAAAAAAAAAAACAAAAAAAAAAAAAAAGGAAAGTTACATAACCAGGGGCCGGCCCGGTGGCGCACTGCTATAGGGCGCCGCTTGGGAAGCGCGGCAGCGCTCCCGCCGAGGGTTCGGATCCCACATACAGACCGGTTCCCGCTCACTGGCTGAGCGAGGGGCAGGGGCAACACCGAGGGTTGCGATCCCGTGGCCGGTCAAAAAAAAAAACAAAAAAAAAAAAAAAGGAAAGTTACATAACCAGGGGCCGGCCCGGTGGCGCACTGCTATAGGGCGCCGCTTGGGAAGCGCGGCAGCGCTCCCGCCGAGGGTTCGGATCCCACATACAGACCGGTTCCCGCTCACTGGCTGAGCGAGGGGCAGGGGCAACACCGAGGGTTGCGATCCCGTGGCCGGTCAAAAAAAAAAACAAAAAAAAAAAAAAAGGAAAGTTACATAACCAGGGGCCGGCCCGGTGGCGCACTGCTATAGGGCGCCGCTTGGGAAGCGCGGCAGCGCTCCCGCCGAGGGTTCGGATCCCACATACAGACCGGTTCCCGCTCACTGGCTGAGCGAGGGGCAGGGGCAACACCGAGGGTTGCGATCCCGTGGCCGGTCAAAAAAAAAAACAAAAAAAAAAAAAAAGGAAAGTTACATAACCAGTGGTGGAGCCATGGGTTGGAAAACTGGGGAGTCTAGTCCAGGATTCAGACTCCCAATTCTTCCTGTTCTAGGAGTATGGGGTGTAGGTTGAAAAGCAACTAATATTTTGCATTGTACTGTGTGTCTTTTCCTTGATGCACTAAAAACTCCACAAGATTGGTAGCTGTGCATAAATATGCCACCGTAAGGCCTACATGACTGGTATGAGAAGAGTGGGGATAATTAAGATTGGGCTAGACTTGAGTGTGTGAATATCATTCAGATAATAGTGCTATTGAAAATGAATATGTACATCCATTTGCTTGAAATTCAGAAAAGATGCATAATATTCAGGTGCCTAATAACTTGGCTGCTAGTTAATCATGCCTGGCACTTATATAGTACTTCACCTTTTAAAATCATTTTAAAATATGTTAGTTCATTAATCCCTACAACATCTACATGAGACAGGGAAGTTTCCTGAACCTGCCTCTGAGCTCACTGCCATCTGGAATCTAAGTACTTGGTGGACTAGGGAACGAAGAAAAAAAATGGATAAACCAAGGAAGGAAACACATGTAGCCAAGAATGGCAGAGACTTGCAGGCAATGAATGTGAAAGGAACATCCTCTGAGTTTGTAGAGTTGTGCCCTTGACACATAAACTTTCAACATGTACTAACCACGTAATAAAACTTATTCACTTCTGATTGGTTAAAATGTAAGAAAACAGCTACAGCTTCAACTTCAAATGCCTGTACACAAATCACTTGAGCTTATCAATGGTTATTTCCATTGATTAAGAGGTGTTTCTTCTAGATTTAAGTTTTCATATTTGTTTACTTATATTCCAAGTCCTATTTCCAACCCAATTTCCACTTTTCTCAAAAAAGGATCTACCTGATGTTAACATCTGGTATAGTTCCAGCCTTGTTCAGGGTAGATCCCTTCACGTTCCCTTGTCATTTGGCTAACAATTGCTTCTACAGGACAATGCTGAGCTGATGCCACCAGTCACCTGAACAAGGATGTTCTCACCCACTGTTTTTTCACTCATGTATCGGGACCACCCCTGCTTCACCTCAGGCATGGATGCTGTCACCTCTGGCAACCCAAAAAGGTAGAGAGAGAGAGAGGCACCTGAACACAGTAATAGGGCTAAAAACACCATCCTAAGATGCTTTGGAGCCACAGACAACANCTCAGATGTTCAGAGTCTTGCCGGGCGTCTGATGTGGATGTGCGTGTGCATCCGGGTGTTCTTTGCTGTTGGCTGATGTGGTTGCGCGTGTGCATCCGGCTGTTTTGGATTGTGGACTTTAGTATAAGGGACTAACAGCTCTGATGCTCAAAGCTTCTGGAGATGCTCCGGGAAGCCACTAGGGCAACTGCTCCTAGCTCTGAACAAAGCCTTGCTGTTGGCTGATGTGGTTGCGCGTGTGCATCCAGCTGTTTTGGATTGTGGACTTTAGTATAAGGGACTAACAGCTCTGATGCGCAAAGCTTCTGGAGATGCTCCGGGAAGCCACTAGGGCAACTGCTCCTAGCTCTGAACAAAGCCTATTATTTCTTTACCCACGGCTCCCAGGACCTTTTCCTATTACCTAGCTTGTAGACCTGCGTGTGGAGGGTTTGTGACCCAGTCTGGACAATGGGCTCGAGGGGTCTGTGAGCCCTAGCCCCAGCTCTACAAGCACCAACAATCAAGAATCCAGGAGACGAAAAAGGAGTAATGGCTCAACATAGGTGGTATAGTCTGGGGCCATGTGAAGCAGAGGGAATCAGTAAGAATCTGAAAAGAGAAACAGAGGTGATGTTATCACGGCAGCCCTGCTTGGAGAGGCCCGTCCCTCAAGCCTATCACTGTGGAGATGGAATTAGCTTCTTTCTAATCAGTCCTCAGCTTCATAACCAGGTCTTCTCTTAACTTTCCACATGCTTCAGTATGTCTCTGACTCTCCTAGAGAGGGCTGCAAATTCCACTGCTGCTGGGCAGCGGTTTTCCTCCTTCTGAGTCCAGATGGGTGGCTGCAGCCTGGGCCTTCACCTTGACCTTTGACCTTTTTGGTCATAAAGTTAACACCATTCCTGCCTCTTGCTAGTGGTTTCCAACACTGCTGAATTGAGTCTGTCTTATCAATTATGTGAACTTCAGTCTTTGGCATAAAGGTCATTATTCTGTTTTGCACCTGGAATCATATCGTAATGAGGCAAATCACATTCTCTTACAAGCAATGAGGGGGAAAAAAAAGCACGCAAAATGGAAATTACTCCTAAAATGACCTTGCTAGATTTCTACATCTGCCTAACAGAGCCTGTTTCTATACATCAAGAAACTGATGTGGAAGCTTTGTCATATAATCAGGCAGCCCGGTGCCACGTTAGCAAACATGCTATTATGGAACATATGGCAGAAGCCCATTAATAGTGTGCATAATTGATGAATTCCCAGTGCAGCACCCATGATGCTTACTGATTCACTGCCACCCTGCCCCAGGCTGCTTCCAAACATGTCAGAAAAACAAAATGTCAGCCATATTTGCGTTCAGAAATTATTCCATATTTACACATGCTTATAAAAACAAAAGCTTGCTTTTTAAGGGAGGGGCAAACTCCATAATCAATTTTTGGAGAGGCCGAAGTGTTTGACATGTTCTGCATATACATTCACTGGCACAGCAACTTGAAAGAAACAGGTAGGCTGGCTCTGCAGCTCCTCACCCCTTGCTGGGCTGACAGCAACTGAGAGCAGACAGCCCCCCTGAGGACTGGAGGTACCTGCAGATCACTCACTTCCTCCACCTGAAAAACTTTGCCTTAGATTTTTTTCTTAGTGCCCAAACAAATATTTGATGAACCAGTGAATGAATTCACTTGAGGGCAGCCATGACCTGATGGTGCCCTATAACTTCTCCAACCCTTACATTAATAACCAGCTTTTTCTCCAAGCTTCCTGGCCTTGCTCTTTTGATTAGAATATAGCATTGAGGGTCATTAAGTAGGGTATGAAATTGTGGATCTGAAAATCACTGATAATGTTGCCATAAGCAAGTCACTTAACCTTTCTCAGCCTCAATTCCCTTATCCATAAAATGAGGGAATTACAGCATTTGTCTTGTAAGGATTCTTTAAGTTTTAAGGGACAGACCCTAATTCAAACTATTTTAAGAGAAACACAAAGAATATGTCTATTGGCTCATATGGCTGGAAGTGATACTGAGCTATCTGACCAAATCAAAGGAATGGGACCATGGCCTCAAATGCTAGGATCAAAGTTCAAAGTCACCAGAACTTACTCTTCCTCTGTCACAGCTCAGCTCTGCTTGATTTCATTCTTTTCTTCTCTAGCTGTACTTTTGCCACTTGGCAATGAACTTCATCACTTTTAGCCCTAATCTCACATTCTTCTAGCATCATGAACTCAGAGGTAAAGTTGTTTATTCTTCCCTTCCAAATCCAATCCTTATTTAGTATGCCAGGGGAGGTCTCAGATTGCCCTGCTGTTTCTCATATTTACCTTAGGATGAGAAATACTGTGACTTGAGCAGGCATGGGGTTGTGTCTACGACATGTCATGCCACCATGGGTGAAATGTAGTGGCTGGAGCAAATTTACAGAAGAAGGGGAATAAAAACCTTGCTAAGAAAATAAGGCAAAAATAACAGCTATCACTCTACTCACCTATCTCACCAAGATATGAGGACCCTGGCACACAGAGTGTTGAATACTCATACATTAGTATTATAAGTCAATAGGCTTTGTAAACCACCAAGAGTTATATATGAGTCCTAGCAAAACGACTACCAATTCTATTTATTATTTCTCTCTAAAAAGTGAAACTGGCCTAGGCCAGTGTTAAATAAATAATAAAAGGTGAAACTGGCCTAGGCCAGTGTTAATGACAATTAGAATGATAAAAGTTAACATTGAAGAAGCGATTACTGCATGTCAGGTACTGCTTTTCATGTTCATTTTATATGTATGAACTATAAAGTAGGTACTATTATTGTCCCTAGTTTTTACATAAATAAACTGATACATAGAGGGGTAAAACAACTTGCCCAAAGTTACATAACCAGGGGCCGGCCCGGTGGCGCACTGCTATAGTGCGCCGCTTGGGAAGTCAGACTCCCAATTCTTCCTGTTCTAGGAGTATGGGGTGTAGGTTGAAAAGCAACTAATATTTTGCATTGTACTGTGTGTCTTTTCCTTGATGCACTAAAAACTCCACAAGATTGGTAGCTGTGCATAAATATGCCACCGTAAGGCCTACATGACTGGTATGAGAAGAGTGGGGATAATTAAGATTGGGCTAGACTTGAGTGTGTGAATATCATTCAGATAATAGTGCTATTGAAAATGAATATGTACATCCATTTGCTTGAAATTCAGAAAAGATGCATAATATTCAGGTGCCTAATAACTTGGCTGCTAGTTAATCATGCCTGGCACTTATATAGTACTTCACCTTTTAAAATCATTTTAAAATATGTTAGTTCATTAATCCCTACAACATCTACATGAGACAGGGAAGTTTCCTGAACCTGCCTCTGAGCTCACTGCCATCTGGAATCTAAGTACTTGGTGGACTAGGGAACGAAGAAAAGAAATGGATAAACCAAGGAAGGAAACACATGTAGCCAAGAATGGCAGAGACTTGCGGGCAATGAATGTGAAAGGAACATCCTCTGAGTTTGTAGAGTTGTGCCCTTGACATATAAACTTTCAACATGTACTAACCACGTAATAAAACTTATTCACTTCTGATTGGTTAAAATGTAAGAAAACAGCTACAGCTTCAACTTCAAATGCCTGTACACAAATCACTTGAGCTTATCAATGGTTATTTCCATTGATTAAGAGGTGTTTCTTCTAGATTTAAGTTTTCATATTTGTTTACTTATATTCCAAGTCCTATTTCCAACCCAATTTCCACTTTTCTCAAAAAAGGATCTACCTGATGT
Source organism: Galeopterus variegatus (assembly GCF_000696425.1). NCBI lineage: Eukaryota > Metazoa > Chordata > Mammalia > Dermoptera > Cynocephalidae > Galeopterus > Galeopterus variegatus. Next base: position 64,415 of record NW_007731776.1, on the reverse strand, counting down.
TAACATCTGGTATAGTTCCAGCCTTGTTCAGGGTAGATCCCTTCACGTTCCCTTGTCATTTGGCTAACAATTGCTTCTACAGGACAATGCTGAGCTGATGCCACCAGTCACCTGAACAAGGATGTTCTCACCCACTGTTTTTTCACTCATGTATCGGGACCACCCCTGCTTCACCTCAGGCATGGATGCTGTCACCTCTGGCAACCCAAAAAGGTAGAGAGAGAGAGAGGCACCTGAACACAGTAATAGGGCTAAAAACACCATCCTAAGATGCTTTGGAGCCACAGACAACACTTTCAAAACTAGGGAGAAGGCATTCCCATGAACAGAATGATATAAAATTCTGACCCAGCCCACGTTGGCATACAAGAAAATAGTTATAGGCTCACATTCTAGGATCAGGTAGACTTGGATTCAAATTGATTGAAATAATTACTGTGTGACTTTAGGCAAGTTGCTCAATCTCCCTGAATATCAGTTTCCACAGGACAACCCCAGAACCTACGTAGTAGAATCCTTACAGGATTAAATAAAGTAATCACTCTCGGGCTTAGCACAATGCCAGGGATATAGTGAATACTCAGAAAGAAGCAAATATTATGAACTGTTTCCAGTTTTCTTTGATAGTCTCACACGCAATTTTAAGGTATGATATTGAGGCTACCTTCAAATGATAAACCTAAAAATTCTAGATATGATTGCTGTGAAACATATAATGATAAACCTAAAACTCCTAGATATGATTGCCTGTTAACACGTAATGATCTTTATCCACCCAGGCTAGAAACGGAAATATTCTAAATCACCCAAAAGGTCAGATTCTTGTCAGCAGTGAGCAGACTAATATGCAATGTTGACCCTGGGCAAAGTCAGGGAATAGATGGTTTGTCTGTGATGAGCCTCTATTTTTCTGCTCGTGCCCTCTTTTCTCTTCTTGAGATGTTATCTTCACTCTATTTTATTTGGGGCAATTGAGGCTTTTTCAGACACCTTGGAAGTACCAACAACTAAATGATCACTTTAACTACTCATGAGTGCTGGTTACGCTGGCAGCATAAGACTCTCAAGGTTACTAAAGGAAGCTTTTGTCCATTTCCCATAACCATGTTATTAACCTGGAAGAATGATTTTTCTGCTCCTTTCCTTCCTTTCAAACAGCTACAAAGATAATCCATGACAAAGGGGCTCGACAGTGTCTCTGATTACCTATTTTAATGGGACATGACAAGGATGTTAGGAGGTGATTTTTCTGCTCCTTTCCTTCCTTTCAAACAGCTACAAAGATAATCCATGATAAAGGGGCTCGACAGTGTCTCTGATTACCTATTTTAATGGGACATGACAAGGATGTTAGGAGTTGAGAGGGGTGTTATCAAGTTCATGGGTTAATTTGCATGGTCTAAAAAGGTAGACTTTTTAAAGAATCAAATCACTGGGGGAAAATATAGAAGGAAGCATTCACACCACGGTGCTCAAACAGAATGAACACTTATTTCACAGACACAATTACAACTGCCAGGGGAGAAAAATTTTCCAAAACTATTTAATCTCTGAAATGGGCAATAAGCTTGTCAGCCTCTTGGGTATTTCAACCTTGACGCAATGGTTCATAGCAAATCTTTCCATGACGAAAACCCATCATATTCATCAAGTGTCTCCATTCTCTCACAATAAAAGTTCTTTAAGGCTTGAGGATGAAGCAGGCTTTGTGTGAGCAATATATGCCCCTTTCTGTCACCAATGCAAAACCTGGGATGTGCTGGAAAAGGAGGGTTGAAAAATGAAGATATTTATCTTGCAAGTGTTTGAGATGCTATTTCTAAGCTAATCTCCCCTACATATCAAGGAGTCCAATACAGTTCAAGTCCAATTCAAGCTCGTCTTCCAGAATGTCTAGTAAATCCTCAAAAACATGAACTGTGTGCTTGCATTGTGTCTCACTTTCTACCCACAATCCTCTCAGCCCCATGAGTTTATTATCACCATGGAAAGGATTAAGATTAAGACAAAAAGAAAGAAATAAAGAACATAATGATAAGTTGAACTTTCAGAAGAAGAGAACAAACCAAAGGATACTAGAGAAGAGGGAGAAGGAAAGAGGGGAGTTGGGGAGTGGTTGATCGGGTATGGGACATAAAGAATAATTATGATTTGTGGTAATGAATATGCTAATAAAAAAGATTAACACTGAAATCAGCAGTCAGAGAATTTGCTAGAACTAGCCTTTGTGTACATGTCTCTCTGTGTGCGTTTCACTATCGTGTCTATTAGTGACTGCAACATCATAAACAATAAAGTTTAATTAGGAACTAAAGTGTCTACAGCAATTAAATATGAAGGAAGTATTCAAAAACACAGCAGGAAAGATCATATTTTTAAAGCATTTAAATTGCAAATGATGTTATTGACAGAACTTTTAAAAGAAATATTGTGTTTGGGTAAAAAAGAGAAGGAAAGAAGTGTAAAGTGAAGCATTGACTCCATGGCATTTACAGACAAATAAATATTTAGGATGGATCAATTTGTAACCATGAACAGATGTGTCAGGAATATATAAAGCTAATGGGAGCTGTCCTTAATTTCTACCTCACTGAATCAATGCAAAAAAAAAAAAACAACTTAAAGGATTCCAGAGTAATGACATGACTCATTAGTGTTAAGGCCACTTCAAATTAAAGGATTCATCTTCAGTTACTGAGAGAAGAAAATTATTAATGAGCTTCATACACGAATATCTGGAGAGGACTATAGCTCACTCTCTGGGCATAAAACCACCTGAAGTTGTAATCACAAGGGTTTTAGGTTTCTTAGACCAGATTCTAAAAACATTTTGCCCCGCACTGATTCTATAGTTCCCTCCTTGATTAACAGTGCTGGGGGGATGTTCTATGCCCGCTAATCCACTGAAAAGATCTGGAAGTGGTGTGAACTACATAGTCAGGGTAAGTGCTAGAGAGAAGGGAAAATTCCATCATCATGGAGGGGCCTGCAAAAGAAGGGGGAAGATGAGCCATCTTTCCCCTAAGTTTATTCTAAAATGCAGTGGTAGCGAATTCAGAAGGCAATGTAAGACTAAGAGCAGTCAAGCATCTCTCTCTGAATGCCCTGAAATACCACACAACAACTGAATTTGCCATTGTTTTTGGTATTTGCTCTTGAGCTTGGAGTTCCACAGTCTGTTTCCATCTTTAACACCATCGTATATTAGGCCCACTCCAGAGATGTGTCCATGTGAAGCCTTTGGTAATAAAAGTTTGGGGTTTGGAGGAATGAGTTGTCTTGGGCCTTGCAGTCAAATTATGTAAATAATTGTTTCATGGAAAATGAAATGTTCAGGTGAAAGCTAAAAAGTCCAGAATGTGAGGGTTTAAAAAGTGTTGAGAAGTTTGTGGATAGTGATAGTGTCTCTGATACTAGTTGTGAGAAGGACATTAATTTAAGAGTCTCTCCACAGGATTGGAATGCAGCCAACCAACTGGGCATTTGTTCATTGGCTCATGGGATAACCTACACCAGTAATTCATTTCCAAGTTAGGGAGAAAGGAGCAGAGGTTGACCTTCTTGGAATTCTTTTTTAGTGGCCAGGAATGACGGCAGTTTTATTTCCTGATAGAATTATGTTTCTTCCTACGCTGTGTTTGAACTGCAAAGAAACAGAAGCATAGCATTCCTCATTGAAGTTCTCCAAGTTGACAGCCTAACAGTCTGATCTATTTTTATTTACTTTTAAATTTAAATTCAAAGTCAGTGTTCATAGGTGCCTTCACAACAATCTGCAGGCCTATGGGAAATGCTCCTTGGCTCCTCTGTGTACCTAAGGTTTGGCCACCTCATTATGATCAATTAATAATTCAGAGAGTTAATTTTTTCCTGAAATTGGAATAGATGTCACTTTCCAGAAAGGCATTTACATCGCTATTCATTTTCTTTTCAGTGCCTTGTTTATGACTAAAAAATGCACTGATGATTTCATAAGGTTAATAATTCAGAGAGTTAATTTTTTCCTGAAATTGGAATAGATGTCACTTTCCAGAAAGGCATGTACATTGCTATTCATTTTCTTTTCAGTGCCTTGTTTATGACTAAAAAATGCACTGATGATTTCATAAGGAGGACATATTAGGTAGGAATGGGAATATAGTCTTTGAAAAGTATAACTTTTTATGTGTTAGGTAACATTTCTCTTTCATTTCCCCTTTCATATGATTGTTTTTTCTTTTCTTAAGGGAAATATGTTAGGAAAGCACTGAAATATATATCGCTAATTTTTTGTATGTATTTCTTGAATTACTGTAAAATCTAGAGGGACCAGATGATTAAAATCCTTCATTTTTAAAGAATTTTCTTTGATAAATCCCAGAAGCTGGAGAAAAATTGTTTTTATTATTGTTTAAGTTTTGTTAGGAGCATAGAATATACCAGGTTTTGTAAAGTGACACAATTTGCCTCTTTCTCTAACATTATAGATGATATTTTGGACTGTTAAAAGCAATACTATTTATCACATGAGAGATACCATTAAAGCTATGAACTTTGACTATGAACTTTGTGCAGTCATTTATTCATTGATTTGTTAATTTCTTTAATAAATAAATGAGCACCAATTATATGTGATTACATATAATAAGTTCATGGTGAGCATGAACATGAATAATATATAGTCTTTACTTCTAACAAATGTATAATGTAGTAGTAGAGATAGATATAGTAAGATAGCTATAATATAGGGCAGAAGGTCAAAAATGCTAGGAATTTCTAGTTAGTATGGCTTACTAAAGGTGCTTGTTCACCCATTTTCTCTCTCAGTTTACTACTGATACATGACCTTATAACAAAACATTATAAAAGCCATGGTAAGACTGGAAAACTGGTTGCACTAACAGCATAGCAGTATACAGACAGGAATTTGAGGAAGATATAAATAAGAACAGATCTGGTGGCTCACTCGGGAGAATGCGGCGCTGGTAGCCCTGAGGCCGCGGGTTCGGATCCTATATGGGGATGGCCAGTGCGCTCACTGGATAAGCGTGGTGTGGACCACACCGTGCCAAGGGTTGTGATCCCCTTACCGGTCAAAAAGAAAAAACAAACAAATAAATAAGAACAGATTAGCAGGCTTTTTTTGTTCCATAAAGAGTAAAGGAATTTTCAGTAAACCAATTTACCAGCTGATAAAAATTGAAAATAACAACAGTAAAATAAACACAAAAATCATCTGTTTAAAAGTATATAATAGACAGCTATGGAAATAATAAGGACTAGAGAGGAGGCTAAAATTATGGCAAAGGGAGGTTCTTGAAAAGATGTGGTAGTAATCTTCAGCTGCATTTTCCCTAGAAGCTTGTGCTGTTTCTTGGCATGGGTGGGCTGGGAAATTGGGCTTTCACCAGGCAGACAGCTGCTGTTGGGTGTAGAGAAACCAGCAGACATTTTGACACTTACATGGGATGGAGTTACAAAATCTGATACTTGAGGAGCCTCATGACTCAACTGATTTTCCTCTCAAAATATCTGCTGAATTTTGAAGGTGTACAGGATACTGCCAGAGAGCTAAGCAACAAACTCTGAGAAGTGATGTGAGAAATTTTGTACTCTCCTGGTGCAAGACAAAGGCCTGCTAAGGTGAATGAACCTTGCAAATAAAGCAGTCTCATAATCGTAAGCAATGGAAATTTCTGAACTGTAGACAAGGAATACCAGAGATAGATTGATCTCCATCAAAACTTCAGTCCCATCTAAAATCAGCTTGCTTCTGAGTGAATGAAGGTGACAGTCTCTCTATATGCCTAACAGAAGAAAGGGTAATCCTTTTCTTATGCAAGATCACAACATCTGGGGACTCTTCAATATTTATACTCAGTGTTCTGCACTTATTAAAATAATTTTTATGCATGGCAAGTAACAGGACCATGTGTCCAAATACTAAGAGGAAAAAAAATAGGCAATAGAAACAGATCCATAGGTGATACAGATATTAAGACAAAGACTAAAAAAATAACTGATTAATATGAACAAGAAAAGAGAGAAATGACAGAGGAAAAAAAGATGGAAGTGTTAGAGAATTTTACCAGATAATTAAAATCTTAATAAACCATGATTTATCTATCTATCTTAAAGTTGCTTTAATGTTGATGTCTTCATGTCTGATATAGAAGCTTCATGTTTCAAGATTAAGCATTTGGAAAAGAAAGACAGATGTAAAGTTTAGGAAGTAAGAATAAACTTGCATCCATAGGAATGAGCTGGAACAGATGAGGATGGACTAAAGCTCATTCCAGTTTCTCACTGCTTTTAACTTCAATGGCATTTGTTGTGCACAAGAAGTTTCTACCTTTCATCACACAGTTGGCACAAATTTGACTGATGATTCAGAGAAGCTGAAAGAGAAGTAGCTGAAGGCCTGGCTGCCACTCAAGACCAAGGAGCTGAACCAGCAGATCAGTGACAGCATGTGAGAACTGCAACCGCATCGATGCCTCTGCATGACCTCCAAGTGTGATTATTGCTTCAATTCTCCCTTCTAGGTCTCACCTATAATGTCTTCCATGGCCCACTTCAACTGAAATAGACGAAAGAGAATTGTGAGAAATGTAGTTAAGCCTAATCCAATTGACACAATACAACACCTCCATAGAATACATGGATGAAAAAGAATTGTGAGAAATGTAGTTAAGCCTAATCCAATTGACACAATACAACACCTCCATAGAATCTATACAAAAGAATTAGATGGGAGTTCCAGAAATGAAAAAGTGTTATATCTTAAAATAAGAATGAAATCAATGCATATAACACCAAATTAGACACAATTGAGGACAAGATTAATAAACTCAAAGACAGTCAATACAAAGATCCAAGTGGAAGCACAGAGAGAGCAAAAATGGAAGGAGGCAAGAATAGAGCAAAATAGAAATTGAGTAATATATATATGCAATTGATATATCAAAAAGAGAGGAGATAATTGAGAAGAAAAAATATTTGAAGAGATAATGGTGAAAATATTTTCCAAACTAAAGAAAAACATCAATCCACAGATTTAAAAAACTCAGCAAACTATAAGCACAATAAATATATTTTGAAACTTACTAAAGTACATCATAGAAAAATTGATTTCTTAAAAAAGCAATAAATAAACTAAATCTTAAAAGCATCTAGAGAGGAAAAAATGCACATTTTCTTCAAAGAAGCACCAATAAGATTTCAGCTGACTAGTCAGGAGAAATTATATAAGCCAGAAAACATTGGAATGATATTTTAAAAGTGCTGAAAATAACTGTCAACCTAGCATTCTACAGTCCGTGAAAATATACCTCAGAAATAAAGGTAAAATAAGAACATTTTCAGAAAAACGAAAATCAAGAAAACTCATCATCAGTAGGACTGCACCAAAGGAAATATTAAAGGAAGTTCTTCAGGCAAAAGAATATAAACATAGAGAAAAATTCAGTAATAGAGGAAGGAACTTAGAGCAATACAAAGATATGTATGTGGGTAAATATAAGTGAATATAGATGGCACAAAACAACAGTAGTTATGTATAGTGAATTAAAAATATATATAGAATTTAAATGCATGACAACAATAATACCAAAGGAATAAATTAAGTTAAAGCGTTCTGAGGTTTCATTATTATTGTGGAAGAGGTAAAAAGTAATCATTTAAATTCATCTGTTCTAAGTCATAGATGCATATTTTGATCTCCTGACCATTAAATGTTTAAAAATGTAAAACTATTAAGATAATAAATAAAAAAAATCGAATGACAGAATCCACTTGATCCAAAAGAAAGCAAGAAAGCAAAAGGCATAAAAAACCCTAGACAGGCCAATAGTAAATAAATAATATAAGATGTATGTAAACCCAAATATATCAATAAGCTTATTAATAAACAATGTAGTTCATGTAAAAGACTTTTTCAGGCTAGATTAAAAAAAATTATATGAACTTACAACAGTAAAGAGGTACCATGTACCATGGAATTACTTACCAAAGAGAATAGGTGTAGCTATATTGATATCACTCAAAATGACTTTAAGAAAAAAAGCATTATTAAAAATCAACAATAAGGTCATAACATAACATTAAACTTTGGAATCAACTGCTCTGAAAGCAGGGATTGGCAGAGTACACACACACACACACACACACACAAACATATAAAATTACCAGTTCAACCACTCACAATCTTCACCTTGCAGTCTTCACTGCTATTTCTGACTTTGTAGTCAGTTGTGGTTCTCCTGGAAAAATTCACTTATTTTGGAGGCCCTTTTATCTGTATGGCTTATGAATTCCAGAGACTTGCTAAGTTTTTTTTTATTAGATGCATTTAGATTTAGAATTGGTATAGCTTCCTGGTTCTATAAGGAAAAATAAACAAATTTACAATTATATTTGGACACTGCATTTATACCTCTCTCAGAAATCAATGAAATGAAGTAGCCAGAAGTAAATAGTAATACAGATTATTTGATATTAAAAATTATATCCAACAAACAAAAATAACTCATTTTTAATATCCATAGAATACTTCTAAAAACTGACTATATAAGGCCACAAAAGAATCTTGTATGTTTTGAAAAGCAGAAATTATGGTCTACATTTTCTGGCTAAACAAATAAATAGTAAAAAAAATGAATATGTCTTTCCTGCAAAAGCAAAGAACAACAAGAAAACTCTTCAACTGTAAATGCAGAAAAACTTACACTTAATGAATCTTGACTTTAAGAGTAAATCAGAATTCAAGTCATAATCTGCTTAGAAGTGAACACAGTGGTTACATATCAAAATGGGCTACCCCAAAGATAAACTCAAAGGAAAAGTGTGCCAATTAATAAAAAAAAACTGTTGAAAATAATTTAATAATCAATATGATGTAATAAACAACAAAGCAAATAAAAGAAATTTGAAGGAAAGAATCTGTTAGGCTGGAAATTGAACATAGCAATAATTGATGGTAAACCTTAAAAAGGTAGGCTTGAATAATCGCAACAAAAGGTGGCTGCAAAAATACATAAAATCTACAAATAATTAACAAGTCTAATGAAAAACTGCATAAGTTAAGCAAAATAAAAAATAATTAACTTTTCTATGTGCCAAAAATAAAACGTTGAAAGCATACTTAAAACGTCATATTCACTAGAACAATGAAACTATAAAACACATAGACATAAAGATACCAAAAGTATGCAAGACGTATACAAAAAAATGTTAAAAGTTTACTATAAAACATAAAAGGAGACTTAAATAAATAAAGCAATTTATCATGTTCTTTGGTGAGAAGAGCCCATATTTTAAATGCGTTGATTCTCCTGATGGTAATCTATAAAGTTAATAAAATGTCAATCAAGATACTATGATTATCATCAATTTAAACAGACTTTTTTTGGTTTATATGGAACAATAAAATGTTTACGAATGCCAAAGAAAATTTTAAACCATAATTAAAATTGGAATCTGCCTCACCATATATCAAATTTAAAAACAAAATGATAAAAGAACTTCAAGAAATAAAAGATTGAAAGATTTTATTATACATATATTTTAAATTTCTTTATTGGCAAAGCTAGCATAAACCAAGTTAAAAGATAATTAGGAGGAAATCACTACAACATGTATAATATACAAAAGTTTAATACTCATTTTATACAAAGTTCTTTCAAAAAGTATAAAGACAAGCCAATACAAACCTGAACAAAGGACTGTTCACAAGAAAAGATACGCATGGGCTAAGAGACATGTGCAATGTTTGTTAACCTCACTAGTATAGGGGGATAAAATTTAAAATAAGCTAGAAATTTTCACTCATTAGATTGAGAATATAAAAAGATTGATAGTATTTTTAAAACTGTTGTGAAAAGAACATGCTCAGATACTATCCAAGCATAGCTCTTTTTGAAGCTGTCAATGTAGCCATAAAAATAAAATGCACATACACTCTCCCTGACCTAGAAACCACCCTTCTAGGAATCTTTCCTATCAAAAATCTTGCATTTATACAAAAGCCATATATACTGAGAAATAGCAAAAAAAAATTTAAAAAGTAGAAAGGATTTTTTTCAATTGCTAGTTACAGAAATCCAGTTCAAATAGTTTAAGCAAAACCAAACAGAAACAAAAAGAAAAACCATATACCCATTAAAAGAAAACATTAGGACACAGAAGGAAGTATATATGTGTATATAATGTATGTATATACGTATGTTAATCTATATCTCTAGGTAACCTCCAAGACATACTGTTAAATAACCTTTTTAAAAAACCTCAAGAGGCAGAATACTGCTGAGAGTGTAATTCCTTCTACTACTACAAAGAAGCAGAAAGAACAAACACCCCACACAGTGCACGGTGTATGCATGTGCATGACATGCATGGAAAGGGGCTAGACTCTTACTAGGGGTTACCCGTGGACAGCTGCATGGGGTTGAAGGAGAAGTGTAGGCAGTCTTCCATATTTTTTAATTCTGTTTTTTCATGGTAGTAAACTCCTCCCCCAGGAAAATAACAGCATTCAAGTATGAGGTTTTTCATGTAAAAACAACCATTTAAAGAAAAAATTATGTTATGGGAGCACAGAGGAGGAAGAGTCTAATGCCAGGAAATAATCCGAAATTTGGAGCCTGAGGTACGATCCCTGACCTTTAGCCGGTTAGGAGAGGGAAATATTTCTCAGGCCACCATGACACACAGTTAGAGGTCCATAAGAGAAGTAAAAACCAATTGTAGAAGTCAGGAGAGAGCTATTACTTCAAATATGTTATCTAATAATTCACGTGTTCTACTACTTAATGTAAAGAGGAAAATTCAATTCATTTGCAATCATTTATTCATATCCCCAAATTGAACAGCATATTGATTTTGATATTCATTATCATGACATTCACAAGGCCTTCGATGTGGTGCCCTTTCCATTTCTAAGTGTCTTCGGATCACCCACGATTGTACTGCCACTCTGCGAATGGCGAAAAGGGAGGGAGTCGCTTTCCTGCTCAGTTTAGTTGAATTTAGCAAACACTGGCACTATGGTTTTCATGTGCCAAGCAATGTGCAAGGTCTGGAGAGGGGATGATGAAATCTGTGTCTTTGCTGCTGCCGATGTGAACAGCAGTAGGATTTAGCTGGGGGTGGGGGGTAGGTAGAAGGTGGGGGACAGTTCCAAGGGTGGAAACAGCACATCTGCCTGCGGAGAGGTGGGATCCACTCTTTCTGGGTTGTAAGTGGTGAAAGTGAGTGGGAAAGAGAGGCGTGCAGGTGAGGTCAGCGAGGTGGATTGAGGTCAGACTCCTGAGGGCTTCAAATGGAGAGTTAAAGAATTGAGGCTTTATTCTGGGTAAGATTTGAAGGGTTTTAATCACAGAGTTAGAATTACTTTATAAGTGGATGGCTCTGGTGTAGGATAAGAGAAGAGGGCAGGGACACCAGTTAGCAATCATTGGCAAAAGCCCCTGATGTCCTGAACTACAGTGGTACGTGTAGGGAGGGGAAGTGGAGATGTGTTTGAGAAACCTTGTCTAGGAAGTCAGTTTGCCAGACTTGGGCTGTGAGGATTAAATGAGTTCATACTCATATTTACAAAGATCTTAGAGGAAACACCATATAAATGGCTGTTATAGTTGTTCAAGGCACTCTGTCTTGGGCCTTTATACGTCCTGTTCCTCTCGCTGGTCACATAGCTCTCTCTATTCCTATTGTAATAAATTCTGATATCAAATATACTACCTCTGGCTCTGGGCTTCCAGACTACAAGGTCTGTATCCCCTTTGTATTTCTTTCCCAGCACCCAGTACACCGCCTGGCACAAGGTCCTCAAGATATTTTTGGTAAAGGGTAGAAACCAAAGATCATAATATCTTACACATATTATTTTTAGCTCATAATCATGCCTCAAAATGTAAATAAAGTAAATTTAGTATGAACACCCATTCTAAAATTCCTGTCCAGAGGTCCTAGTATGCTGTGGGTTAAATCATGTCCTACATGTTTATATTGTGGTCTTTAACTCTAACATGGACAATCTACACCATTTAAGACTTTGATTTCATCAGTGGCAGCTGACACTTCAGGACAGCCCACTAGGTTCTAACTGTGCTCTGTAGTCAGGCTCAGTCCTTACAAAATGAACACACTCTCTACCATCTTAAGGCTGATATTCAAAGGACTGAGAAAATCCTTTTTTCCCTGTGGTAGGTAGAATAATGGCCCCCTAAGGATGTCCTCACCCTAATTCTTGAAACCTGTACTGTACACGACAAAAAGCACTTTGCAGTTGTAATTAAATTAAGGATCTTGAGTTAGCGAGATTATCCTGGGTTTTTCAGGCCCAATGTAATTGCAGGGGTCCTTAAAAGAGAAAGAGGGAGGCAGGAGAGTCAGAAAAGGATATGTGAAGTTGGAAGCAGAGGTCAGAGTGAAGTGGGGCCAAGAGCCAAGGGATGCGGACAGCCTTGCATTTTTTGCTGGAAAAGTGAATGAAATAAGATTTTCCCTTAGAGCTTCCAAAAGGAATGCAGCCTTGCCAACCCATTTTAGATTTATAACTCCAGAACTGTAAGAAAAATCAATTTCTGTTGTTTTAAACCACTAAGTTTGTGATAATTTATTATAGCAGCAATAGGAAACAAACACATTCCCTTACTCAAATCTCTTTGGTACAAATTATTTCCAGTTTATTTATTCCCTTGACGTAGACCCAATACCAAGAACTGCTCTTACATTTTTAAGTGTCAGAATTAGCATGGCTTCTCATTCTTTTTATGATTCTAACCAAGAAGTTGCTTTAGTATTATCTAAAATAGCCCCAATATTCTAAATTTCTACCTATTCTTAATATGAAGATCAATTTGGTCCAAGCCAGTTCTCTGAATTCCTGCCAATGTTCTTTGAATCATTCTTTGAATTCAAATAGAATAACAACTACATTCACTGGCAGTCAACCCTTTTCTTTATCTTCCCTTTTGTGTTTCCTTGTTTGTTTGCCTGTTTGTTTGTTTTGGATTACACTGAGTGATAAAAAATACTTCCTTAGACCACCAGCATTCAAATTATTCTACACTCTATCAACAATTGAATAAATCTGTTGGTCTTTCCAGAATAAATAACTCCATTCCATTTCTTGACTAAGCTTAAAAATGGCAAGCTGTTCTCCTTGGCAAGGTATTTATTCTAAATGTGTATTGTTCTTACTAAGTTAAAACTCTAAACTCACCTTCTGGTTTATCTTGACAATTTACATATATTTTTAGGTGACAAAAAAACTTTTGTATTGGTTCTTAAGTGAGAAATATGCCCAGTGTCTCAGAAATCAGCTGAAAACTTTCAACTTTTCCATAATGTGAAAGTGACAGTGTATTCCAGTAGCTGCAAAATTTTAGTGCATAAAATGGGTAGAATGAAAGGAGATCATGGGGTAAACGCTACCTGATGTTCATCTAGAAATCTGGGATCCAGCTCAGCCCCTGGCTGGCACTTGCTGTGAAACCCTCCTTCTTTTACCATCCTTACTGGAGTCTTTTCTAGATGCATTCCTCAGCAACACAGAGGCTCTAGTAGCAGATTTCTGGAGATCATACTTCAGCAATACTGGGGCCCAGGCGGAAAACTTCAAACATGATGCAACTTCCTAAGTCTATCTGTGGAGACTCTAAGGGCTGTTCTGTCCACAGATTATTTAAGTTTTTCTGCCATTACTTCTCCATTGTACTGGTCCAGATCCCTCTAAGGCAAGTCTACTAGTCAAGATCAGGAAGTGAAAAGGAGCCAATAATCAAATGAAAAGATGCTCAACGTTATTAGCCATCAGGAAAATCCAAATCAAAACCACAATGAGGGCCGGCCCGGTGGCGCACTGGATAGTGCGCCGCTTGGGAAGTGTGGCGGCGCTCCCGCCCGAGGGTTTGGATCCCACATACAGACCGGTTCCCGCTCACTGGCTGAGCGAGGCGCGGGAGCAACACCGAGGATTGCGATCCCGTTGCTGGTCCCCGGTCCGGTACGGGGGCAACACTGAGGGTTGCGATCCGTTGCCGGACATGGAAAAAGACAAAAAAGACAAAAAAAAAAAAAACCACAATGAGATTCCACTTTATACCCAGTAAAAGAGAGAAAATAATATGTATTGGTGAGGATGTGAAGAAATTGGAACCCTGATCATACACTGCTGGTGGGAATATAAAATGGTCTAACTGCCTTGATAAACAGTCTAGAATTTCTTGAAAAGTCTACACACAGAGTTACCATATGACCCAGCAATTTCACTCCTTGGTAGTTACCCAAGAAAAATAAAAACTTGTGTCCACATAAATAACTTGTATATGAATGTTCATACCTGTATTATTAATAATAGCCAAAAAGTAAAAACAACCCAAATGTTCATCAGCTGATGAATGGGTAAATAAAATGTGGTATATTCATAAATGGAATATTACTCAGCCATCAAAAAGAATGAAGTATTGATACATGCCACAATATAGGATGAGCCTTGAAAACATTATGCTAAGTAAAAGAAGCCATTCACAAAGGACTGTATATTGTAATTTTTAATTTATATGGAATATCCAGAATAGGCAAATCTGTAGAGACAGAAAGTAGATTAGTGGTTGCTCAGAGCTAGAGAGTGCTGAGGGAATAAGGAATGATGGCTAAGGGGTATGGGGTTTCATTTCGGGGTGACGAAAATGTTCTAAAATTGACTGTGGTGATGACTGTACAACTCTGAATATACTACAAGTCACTGAATTGTACACTTTAATATGGTATGTGCATCATATCTCAATAAAGCTTTCTTTCTTTTTTTCTTTTTTTAAGTGGAAGGAAAGAATATTTCCCATAAAGCTTATTTCCTGAGCTGCATCTCGGTTTACTTGTCTATATTAATTCCTTCAACCACCTATCCCTCCAACCCCACTTACTTTCTCTTAGGACAGACAGGACCAAAAGCAGCAGTAGCTCCTGAGAGATACAGCTCTGGACTGGCCAGAATTTGATGTTTTGTTTAGTTCGTGAAGTAACGAATAGCAGAGGCATTTGCTTGACCCGGCTTTCTTCTTCCTGAAAACTCCTGCCAGAGCCCAGCAGCATGTCATTTTTCATTATTCCCAAAGAAATGTTCACCTTAAATATTTATTTCTGCTCTCTTCCACTCATGCTCCAAGGCGCCACTCCACTCTGTCAACATTCATATATATTTACTTCTGCTGACTTCTGGTTATTTCTCCAGGGCCTGCCCTACATGGAGAGGTGACAGCTGATTGCCTTTATGACATGATCTGAGTGTTGTTATCTGATCCAAGCCTCCTTAGATAAATTGCCTACAGCCTCCTCTTTTTACTAGCCAAGCCACCTGCCTTGGACCTGAAAGTCTCTCCTTTGAAATAAGACTCTGAAGTCTTCCTTAAACTATAAATATGCCTTGGAAAGGAAAGCATATTGACATATTCCTCCCTAGACATACCCCCCTATATAGAGTCAAACACAATAATTGTTCAATTATATTTTTAAGGAATGGGCTGGGAAGGTTTGGAGCATGTGGCACAACCTATAGAGGGTTTTGCAATGTTGATAACCTCAGGAAAGGTGACTGAGAAGATGTACAGAGCCAAGAAAAGCCTCAGGGCAACTTAAATCTGCTTATGTGGGTTACTAAAAAAGAGAGAGAAATCATTAAAGGAGATAGGAGGTTTTGGTGCAAGAGATCCTTCACTTAATTCATAATTTGCCTGGGATGGGCCCAGATTCCTTCCTTCCTAGGACAGAAGCCTTCTTTTTCTTTCTTCCATCTTAATGCAGTATCACTCTACTACTATTGAACTTCTGTCAGTACTAGAAGTGGTACTAGAAGTGGCTGCTTTCCCCCACTGAGTATACATTAGTTAATGAAGATTTGCAAAGGCCCCAAGACTCAACAGGATGAAGGATAGCACGCATAATGGAAGCAGAAACCATCATGATCTCATAGACTCCATTTCAAAGAGGCTCAACAATATTCTGGAGTTTATTAGCATATGACATGTCAAAGAAAGTCCATGTTTTGTACATAGCACCTTATTAAATAATGGTTATGTCTCAATGCAGGAGCTGAGCATATTTCATTTTTTCTTCTGCTGTTAAATAAGGTTACCCTCAGCAGCTATTGACAAGTGCAAACGGTGAAATCAACATCGTGCCTGGCACTGAAATTAAGTGGCATCCCCTTCCCCCATGCACATGCTGCTTCTTATGTCCATTTTTAAATTATTTCTGACTTTTAAGATTAGCAAAGGTGAAAGATTCATGGTACTGCAGACTTACTCCCTGCATTCTGAGCTCTATTTTCGGTGCTTGTAATAGACAGTGATGCATTTAAGCAATGCTCAGCCAGAGGGACTAGATCTGATTCTCCAAGGATGTAGAGGTGATCCTACTTCTAAATTTTCTGAAGTCCTTGCCTCTTTGGAAATAAAATTCTCAAATTAGAACAACTGAGTCTGGATAATCTGGGCCCCAGTCTAGGTTTTACCTGGACCAAATTATAAAGTAAACAATGTTTGCTCCCTGTGGTGTCAATAACTGATGATGTTGGATAAGCTCTAGTTTGATTACATGTTTAACTGCTATCTGATATATTACCCTGAGTTTTTCAGTAATAGTTTTCTGCCCATTTCTTGCCTAAGTATCCTAATTAGCACATCAATACTAAAACTAATAATGCTTCTACTATGTACCAGAAAATATTTGGCCACATTACCTGATAGGGAATTGTTTTGTGTTTAGCAGGACTAGGATGCAAGGATATCTGTCTCCTTATTGGGTAGCTTGAGTTTCATATGTAAAGTTACAATATGGATGAAAAGGACTAGAAGCCTCTGACCTCTCTATCCTTGACCAAGGCCACACCTGAAGTATGTTAGAAAAAATTCCATTGGGTGTGATCCTGTTAAAATGCTTCCACACATTGGAACATCTCTCAATAGTCTAAATATTTTAAAAATAACTGAATACCTAGTATCAATACTAATAGTACTACTTAGTTTATTTTTTTATTTTATTATTTTTTAAAATTTATCAATATACAGTGTAGTTGATTTTCATGTCCCTTTACTTAATAGTTTAGAAAAGCTCAAGCAGCAAATAAACTAACTCTAACAATAGCAAAACCTCCCTGTAAAATGACCCATCATATTTCTGGGATTCTAGGTTCTTTTAAATCTAAGACTCCATATGGTGAAGGCACAAAATAACATGATGTTACCATCTAACACAAGCATCTAAGTGTTCTTTGAGCATCCATTGGGTTTCTTATGCAATAGGTATGTTTGATCTGCATTTACATTTTTGTATACTTTTAAATATAGGTTACTTTCATGTAGAAAAAGTGTATAATTCTTAACACTAAGTATTGAAGCCATGTTGACTATTTATTCATTTATTTCCCACATATTTATTTGCTACTGTAGTGGGGTGAATTGTGGCCCTCTAAAAATATGTCTATCTGGAACTTCAGAATGGGACCACATATGGAATTAAGGTCTTGGCAGATGTAATTAGATATAAATCTTGAGATGATAATCTGGATTACGGTGGGTCCTAGATCCAATGACAAGCTCTTATAAGAGAAGAAACAGACACAGAGACACACAGGGAAGACAGCATGTACAGATGGAAGCAGAGACAGGAGTTACACAGCTACCTGCCAAGGAATGCCAAGTATTGTCAGCAGCCATCCGAAGTTAGGAGACAGGCATGGAACAATTGTTTCTTAGAGTCTCAGAGTCTCCCAAAGACACCAACATTGCTGACATCTTGATTTCAGACTTCTGGTCTCCAGAAATGTGAGAGAATAAATCTCTGTTGTTTTAAGCCACCAGGTTTGTGGTAATCTGTCATAGCAGCCTAGGAACCTATTACAAATATAGGCAATGTGCCAGGAGCTGGGCTAGGAACTTGGCATATAGAGATGAAAAACCCTAGTTCCTTTCTCTGAGGAGTTTGTGGGCATGTGGGGAAGAATGACCAATAACCAAAAATGACAATGCATCAGGATGGACATGGAACAGTGACAATGCCCCAGAGGGCTACCAACCCAGAGGGTGAGCAGGAAGTAGTCAGGGAAGCCTTCAGGAAGAGGTGATGATTGTGCTGAGTTTGTAAAGACTTGCCAGATTATTCAGTTCTGATTAGCACCAAACACACGTTTTAGTCGACCACTACTGCTACTGCTGCAGAGGACAGGATGATTAGAGCAAACAGTCACTGACAGTGTCTGCCACATTGTTCCAGATTTCTCAAAGCATCTTCTCCATTAGACCTTATTAGAACATCCACTTCTTGAAAACACACACATACATATCTGGTTAGTCGACCACTACTGCTACTGCTGCAGAGGACAGGATGATTAGAGCAAACAGTCACTGACTGTCTGCCACATTGTTCCAGATTTCTCAAAGCATCTTCTCCATTAGACCTTATTAGAACATCCACTTCTTGAAAACACACACACACATATCCGAAATTTAGGAGAGAGCTAAATATGATTGTTCATTTTCCTGTTGGTAGGGCCAGTCTTTCAATTTTATGATTAAACATGAGACATCTGGGAATCCTGATTCCCAGAACCCATCCTGCCAGAGAGTCTGGAATTTCAGAGTCATTTCTTTGGATTGAGAACTTACCCTCTGTAAAAACACACACTTGTCCTGCAAGGTAGGAGCAGATTTTGCTTATGCCAGTCAGGAACACCTCAGCCCGAATTAAACCAAAAGTTCCTATGTAAGAATGATGCCCTAGAGGTAGGCAAGAGGCATAGCACATTTCAGTGCTGTGAAACCAAATGAACAGGACCCAGCCGGAGCAGAGCTAAGACAGTGGAGGGGAGTCAGATAGTCAGGGTGCGAGCTTGTGGGACATAGGTTTGGAAAAAACAACCAAACAAGTGAAGGCAAGAGTGAGCTCTGAGAGAGGCTTCACCACTGGATGGCTGTATCTTTGGCAAATCCTGCTTGCTGCTAGTGCTTGGTGTGCCGGTTATTCTCTTTGCTCCACTTCCTTAAATGCTTTTACTGGCTTCATTTGTTTTAGTGTACAAGCTTAAAGCATCCAACTTTTAAATTCTGTCTCATGTTATTTGGTCTATGACTATAATTTAGACTTTGCACTGAAATACCAATGCATATGTTTTTGCTGAAAATGTGTATTTTCCCTTACACATTCCTATAATATTCCTACATTCTGTCATACACATTAGAAATATTACAATATTGTTCATTCACTCCACTTCTCATACATGGACTTCTGTTTTCTTGTGTTATAGTGGAAAGCACACAAGTTTGTGGTAAGGCAGAGCTAGGCTTGGAGCTATTGTGGTTTGGGGCAAGTTATTTAATCTCCACTAACCTCAGTTTCTTCTCTACAATGATGTTAAGGGTTGAATTGTGACCTCCTAAAATTTATATGTTGAAATCCTAACTCCCAGTGCTTCAGAATGTGACCTTGTTTAGTGATAGGGTCTTTACAGAGGTAATCAACTTAAAATGAGGTTGTTAGGGTTGGCCTTAATCCAATGTGACTGGTGTCCTTATAAAAAAATGAAATTTGGACACACAGATAGACAGAAAAGGAAGATGGCATGAAGAGATATAGGGAGAAGATGGCCATCTACAAGCCAAGGACAGAAGTCTGGGACAAATCCTTCCTTCATAGCCCTCAAATGGAACCAACCCTGCCGATATCTTGATTTTGGACTTCTAGCTTTCAGAATTATGAGCCAATACATTACTGAAATTTAAGCCACCCAGTTTGTGGTACATTTCTTACAGCAGCCCTAGCAAATTAATACAAATGGCAATACTAATTCTTACCTCACAATATTGTTCAGAAGTATTAAATATTATGGCAGTCGTTGTTGGCTGCTCTTCCCAAGACCACCATGTTTTCTCCCTTGCTACAGAGCTCTGATATTTCTTTAGGTGTCAGGAAGAGAGCCTCTGGTCTCAAAAAGGCAGATGCAGTCCTCGGAGGAGGATGAGCAGGTGCCACAGTAATGATCAATGAGATGTGAAGGGGCGCTGCTGGGGGTCCTGAGAAAGATCCCCCCAGCAGGAAGAGAGGCACAGGGGGAGCAGTGCTGCCCTTTATTGCCTCTGACTCAGGCCTAGAGGTGGGATGGGGGAGGACGTGATGCGTGATGCTGCCACAGCCCTCTCAGAAGGTGGGGACATCAAGGAGGCCAAGAAGATCACAGGAATGCTGAACCGATCAGGAGCTCTGATCTCACTGATGTGCTGGATCAATTCCAGTGACTGCCTACATCCACAATAAACTTCTATGGCTTAGGCACTGCCAGCCGGGGACTCTCACATGGAACAGAAGCAGTGAGGCTCCTCCTTCACGGTGTGCACTCGTCAGACACCACTTCCTTTCCCTTTGTCCCAAGCTGAAGCTTTGTAGCTTCGTTCCTCATTCGTCCCTTTGAGGCGTGCTTGTTTAGGCTGCCTTGATGCCTTGCTTCTCTATCGGCGGTGTCATTTATTTGGGGAAACTGCAGTCAGCTTGCTCATCAGGCGTGTTCTTTGCCTTGCTTTGACCCACCTCATAAAATCTGCTTTCTCCAGTCCATTTTCCACAAACTGACCTCACCTGCTATTTCGGCTCAACAAAATGATTTCCTCTTCCCCGGTGTGTGATTGTGTGCGACTTAAAGTAAAAGCTCCTGGGAGAAGGACCTGGCTGTTGGAATCGTTTGCCTTGTAAACCATCCTATATAAATTTGGGGATTTACAAATTACAGATGGAGCATGACCAGGGCTTTGGTGAGTGGCTACAGTAGAGAATGGATGGGAAGGAGGCTGGTGTCATCAAAGAGGCTCTGGCCTTTCCCACCAGGAGGTCAATGGCTTAATTTGGCTCAAGGTAATAGCAAGCAAAACTCTGAGTGAGAAATGGCCTGGAGGAGGAAGGAGAGGGGAGAGAAAAAAGGAAATGGAGTGCATTTTGACCTAATTTCCATTTGATACATCGCTGCTAACACTGCAACAAAGGTAAAGAGAGAAAACCGCTTAATTTGGCTCAAGGTAATAGCAAGCAAAACTCTGAGTGAGAAATGGCCTGGAGGAGGAGGGAGAGGGGAGAGAAAAAAGGAAATGGAGTGCATTTTGAACTAATTTCCATTTGATACATCGCTGCTAACCCTGCAACAAAGGTAAAGAGAGAAAACCTAGGAGTCTTCCTGCTTCTCAGGTCATCCCTTCTCCATGCCAGGAGTAATCACAATGTACAAGTGTCATTCCAGAAAAGGTTTATAAATATGTGGTCACATATAATTACAGATAACATTTACTGGTATAGCCTTTTTATTTTGTACAAATGGGTTCACTGTAAATACTACTCTGCAATTGTTCTTTTATATCAGAATATATCTTGGATGCTTTTCCCACATCTATATACACTCTATTAAGTGTCTGATAAAAGGTGAAGTTACTTTCTTAAAATTATCCTTCAGAAAAGAAAGATAATTACATTTAGGTCTTTGCAAAGTCTCTGAGATTATGGGAGACTTTCTTCAGTACTTAATTTTGAACAAAAGATTGTTGTTTGGGAAAGACACATTAGCCTGAAACAACCTAAGTAAACATGAGTTTTGGATATTTATCGATGTCACCTGATGGAATTTATTAAAAGGGGACAAGGAAATTTATCATAGTAGTCTTTACTCCTGGGAGTAAGGACTCAAAATTTCAAGCTTATAGGAGTCTTCCTGCTTCTCAGGTCATCCCTTCTCCATGCCAGGAGTAATCACAATGTACAAGTGTCATTCCAGAAAAGGTTTATAAATATGTGGTCACATATAATTACAGATAACATTTACTGGTATAGCCTTTTTATTTTGTACAAATGGGTTCACTGTAAATACTACTCTGCAATTGTTCTTTTATATCAGAATATATCTTGGATGCTTTTCCCACATCTATATACACTCTATTAAGTGTCTGATAAAAGGTGAAGTTACTTTCTTAAAATTATCCTTCAGAAAAGAAAGATAATTACATTTAGGTCTTTGCAAAGTCTCTGAGATTATGGGAGACTTTCTTCAGTACTTAATTTTGAACAAAAGATTGTTGTTTGGGAAAGACACATTAGCCTGAAACAACCTAAGTAAACATGAGTTTTGGATATTTATCGATGTCACCTGATGGAATTTATTAAAAGGGGACAAGGAAATTTATCATAGTAGTCTTTACTCCTGGGAGTAAGGACTCAAAATTTCAAGCTTAAGATTGTATGAACAAGCTTTTCAAGATCATTTAATAAGCAATAGAATAAGTAGTTGTGTTGTGAAAGTCATATACACTCCTACAGAATGAATGATTATAAACAACTATCCTGATGTTATATAAATGGGTACTTGTGGTTTGGGATAAAATTTCTAGTGAAAGCATCATATGTGGGCCAACTAATGCTGCATCTCAAGTAACAGACGGATATCAGGCAAATGTGCTCTAAAAAATGTTAGGTGACTTGGAAAGCAGCTGCGGTTTGTAAGAGACTAATGTCAAAGATGTATGTGAAGTATTTAAATAATACTGATTTGAGACATGCAAAAAGTAGAAATGTTTCTAAACTAATGTGTTATATGCTATATAACCTTAAATATGAGTGTGTAACTAGATTAATAAATTAAAGTGCCAAAGACTATTTTTTAAGTTTCTTCATTGAAGAATATGAGATTACTTTATATTCCAGGAGATTTTCTATAATTGCATAATAGAAGATCTACCCCATTCTTAAGAGCTGCATAGTATTCCTTCACAGAGATGCACCGTGGTTTATTTTGTCAGTTGTCTACTGATGGTCATTTATGTAAATTTTATGTTCTGCAATTACAAAGAAGGATGTAATTACTTTCCTCAGATGTATCTTCAGGTGCTCCTGTATGTTTATGGAATAAATTCCTCCAAGTGTCATTTCTGGGTCAATTTACACTGTAGTTGATTNATGTTTATGGAATAAATTCCTCCAAGTGTCATTTCTGGGTCAATTTACACTGTAGTTGATTAGAATTTTCCATTCCTTTATTTTCTCTCTTGCCCACCAACAGGGATTTTCTATTAGTATAGTGCATTTGAGTTGCACTGAAAGTGTTGGTCAAAGTCAGCAAGGAAGATGGTTTAACTTATATATTTTCACTCTGAAGATCATAGAGACCCTTCACTTCCACTAATGCCGAGGGCCCAAATAACACAACATGATACTGCCAGGGGAGAACCTACTAGAACTGAGAATCTGCTAGTTTCAAACCCCTGGAAAGACTTGAAAGAAAAAAAGACAAGCTGGGAAGGGAGCTGAGAGAGGGGAAAGAAAAGGAGATTACAGCAGAGGCTTCCTAATTTTGGTTTGAGTTAGACTCTGTGTAGTCTGATAAGTGTCCCACTGGGAAGATTAAAAACATGTTTTGCTCCATCTTCTAGGTTCCAAATATACTTTATTTCTGGTAATGAGACTTGACTTTCACACCTTATCTGATATAGCAGGCGTTACTAAGAGGTTATAAAAAATACTACCAACTCCCTTCCAGATAAACTATCTTAAATTGTATTCCCACCCACAGTTTTTTCTCATATCCTCACCAATGTTTTGTACCATCAAACTTTATTGCCAAGTAGTGAAAAGTCACATCTCAGTGGCATTTCTTTAGTTATATAAGTTTAAACATCTTTTCATGAACATTGACCAATTGTATGTCTTCTTCTTTGCATATTTTGTATTTGATTGTTTGTATTTTTCTTATTGATATATAAAGAGCTCGTATATTAAGGAAATTAATCCTTTTTCAAGTGGAACAATTTACACACTCATTCATTATTTATCTTTCCATGTTGTTTACTTAATTAATATTTATGGCTATGCAGAAGATTTATATTCCTATGTAATCAAATTCATCAGTTTTTCTTATGTCTTCTGGGTTTTGTGAAGTGTTCTTATGCTTTAAGCCTAGCCGGTTAATATATCAGAAGAGAGAAAAGCAGTGAAAGTCTAATCCTAGCCACTTACCAGCCGAGTGACCTTGGACAAGTCACTTAAACTTTAACAAATTTCTTCCTCTACAAAGAGGAAACTTCCTTTTCTGCCTCTCTACCTTCTCTGTTGTCTTGAGAATCCAATGAAGCAAGGTTTGTCAAAGGCTCGTGACCCCACACAATCTACATAAGTGGTAAAGAAGTTTAGATCTGCAAATGGAGGATAAAATGTAAAGTAGTTTTAGAAGTCGAGTAACTCTAAAATAAACCCTTGAATTAGGAAAAAAGTAATGGAAACTTGTGGGATCAACTAAAAATTCTTTCCCTTGTTCATCAAAACTCCCCCTAAGCTACCCCAGACACCATTAGCCAGTAGGACACCTAAATGACCCTCACATTCAGGAATTCCTCCATGTGTCTCTCATCAGTAGTGGAGACTGTTAGAAAAAAATCTAAGCACTAACTCCTCCTCTCCTAGGGGTTCCAGCCAAATAAGGACAGAAGAAAGAGGTAATTGGTGATCAAACTAGAGCAACAGCTTTATTTATGATAAAAGGCACTGGGGAATGTGGAAGGACCTACTTCCACCTTCTGTGAACCGAAATCGTGGGAATGCACACCTCTGACTTGGCCACCAGGTACAAACAGAAATGCTCAGGGCTCTGTTCAGAGTCCTGGCTGGGCTACCAGAGCAGCTTCTGCATGGCCTGCAGTAGAGTCACAGGGGCAAG